>NW_007789623.1:0-2124 GCF_000696425.1 Galeopterus variegatus
ATCAGAAAAATAATTTACAATGTGAATGAGAAATTCAACAAAAAGATAGATATCATTAAAAATTTTTTAAAAACTTGGAATTGAAGAATACATATGAGAGTCTCAACAACATACTAGATCAAGAAGAAGAAAGCATTTCTGATCTTGAAGATAGAAGTTTTGAAATAGCACAGGAAGAAAAAAGTAAAAAAGAATGAACAAGGCTTACAAGATCTATGGGAAACTATTAAGCAAACAAATATTTGAATTATGGGCATTCCCATGAGAAGAAAACAAAAAAGATATTAAAAACCTATTTAAAGAAATAATAGCTGAAAAGTTCCCTAGCCCTGAAAAGCTCAAATGTCCCCAAATAGATTCAACCCAAATAAGTCATCTCCAAGACGTATTATAGTCAAACTATTCAAAGTTAAAGGCAAGGAGAGAATTCCAAAAACAGCAAGAAAAAAATATCAAGTCACTTATAAGGGAATTTACACTAGACCAACAGCAGACTTCTTAGCAGAAACCCTAAAGGCCGGGACAGAATGGGATGATATATTCAAGCTACTGAAAGAAAAATACTACCAGCCAAGAATATTACACTGAGCAAAGATATCTTTCAGAAATGGAAGGAGAAATAAAGACTTTCTCAGATAAGCAAAAATTAAGGGAATTTATCACCAACATACTAGCCTTACAAGAAATACTTAGGGAAGTCTTACATCTAGAAGAGAAAGAATGATCACAACAATCTTGAAAATACCTAAAAATATAAAACTTACTGGTGGTGTGGATATATGAATTAGAAAGACAAAGAGACTAAACACTATCAATACAGAAAACAACCAAACTGCAAGAATAAACATTGAGTGAGGAAGAAAAGAACAAAAGATACACAAAGCAATCAGAAAACAACCAACAAAATGACAAGAGTAAGACCTCACATATCTGTAATAACCTTGAGTGTAAATGGATTAAATGCTCCAATTAAAAGACAGATAGACTGGCTGAATGGATTAAAAAACATGACCTTTCTATATTCTGCCTACAAGAAACGCACCTTATCTGCAAAGACACGAATAGACTGAAAGTAAAGGGATGGAAAAGGATATTCCATGCAAATGAAAATGAAAGTAAGCCAGAGTAACTATGCTTATATCACATAAAACAGACTTTAAATCAAAATCTGTACTAAGACAAATTTAGTCACTGTATAATGATGAAGAGATCAGTACAGCAAGAGAATAAAACAATTTTAATTATAAGTATATATGCACCCAACACTGGAGGACCCAGATATGTAAAGCCAATATCAGATCTAAAGGGAGGGATAGACACCAACAGAATAATAGTTGGGGACTTTAACACCACACTCACAGCACTAGACAGATCATTGAGACAGAAAATCAGCAAGGAAACATCAGATTTAAATGTCACCATAGACTAGATGAACCAAGTAGACATATACAGAGCATTTCATCAAACAGCTGTGGAACACACAATATTTTCATCAGCACATGAAACATTCTCTAGGATTGACCATATGTTAGGCCACAAAATAAGTCACAACAAGTTCAAAAAAAAAATTAAAATCATATTAAGTTTATTTTTCTGACTATAATAGAATGAAATTAAATAAGAACAATAAGAGAAATTTGCAAATCTACACAAATACATGGAAATTAAACAATGCTCTTGAATGACCAATGGGTCAACAAAGAGATTAAGAAGGAACTCAAAAATTTCTTGAAACTTTCTTGAGACAGAAACACAACATATCAGACCCTTTGGGATATAGCCAACACAGTATTAAGAGGAAAGTTTATAACAATTAATGCCTATATCAAGAAAAAAGAAAAAAAATGGAAAAGAAAAACTAGACATTTCAAATAAACAGTCTCACAATGCAACTTAAGGAACTATAAAAGCAAGAACAAGTGAAACCCAAAATAAGTAGACTAAAATAAAAATCAGAGCAGAAATAAATGAAAGTAAGACTAAAAGTACAATATAAAAAAATCAGTGAAATGAAAGGCTATTCCTTGAAAACACAGAGAAAATTGGCAAACAAGTAGCCAGACTAACCAGGAAAAAAAAAATCTGGAATGCAAATGGAGACATTACAACAGATACTATCAAATT
>NW_007789624.1:0-2124 GCF_000696425.1 Galeopterus variegatus
TCTAAAGAACCCACCGTCTAGGGGAGGGCATGCTGGAAAATCACAGAAAAGAGAAGACGAATGGGACGAAGAGCTTCGTGTGCAGCTAAAATTACCATCTATAACACCCGTGAATGTGGCAAGCAAAGGAGGGATTTCCCAGATGATGCTGTGAGCTACTTCAGAGATTCTAGTTTTAAAAGGAGGGCGTCTGAAAGCAAGACATTCTGCAACTGTAGGAAGACAGAATAGGGAGGGGGTGTTCGCACCGGCCAGAGCTCTGCTCAGCAGGACAAAGGGACGGGGAGGATATCCTATTTGGTACAAGCTACCTGGCCAGGATGACCAGGTGAGTCCAAGAAAAGCATCTGGAACAAAGTGTCAAAACCTCAAGATTCAGGCCAAAGGCCAGATGGGTGTGGCAAGAAGTTTGTGGGGTGGTGGGTGAAATGGGCTCTGTGGTGCCATTTGCAGGAGCTCTTGATGTTTATGGCAGAATCCCAACCAGAGCTTGCAAGGTAAGGAGGAGGACCTGGCTGCCAGGACCAGTGACAAAGAAGAGTGAAGGAGAGTACAAGTGTCTAAGCAAGGACAAGGCTCCTGGTCCTAAACGGGAGAGGAGGAAGGAGGCAAAGGAAACGGGCAGATTATGGAGTGATGATTAACACAAAAACTCCGAGGTCGAGTCTTCCCCCTCCAGCCACAGTAGATTTATGCTCCAACCTAAAGCAAGTAAGACACTGAGCAGAAATTTGAAACAACAGCCTTCAGACATTACACAGGAGGCAGCACAGGTGATTCCCTGAGAGGTGAGAGACTGAATGTGCAGACAGTGGTCAAACTGCGTTTGAAAATAGAACTCTACTCACAACTGGCAGCAACCAGCCCAGGAATTCAGTCCACCATCTACGGTAAACAGCACTGGAAGCCAACCCACCATCTCCAGTAACCAGCCCAGGGTGCCAACCCACCATCTCCAGTAACCAGCCCAGGGAGCCAACCTACTATCTCTAGCAACAATTTCAGGAAGTCAAACAATAATCTCTGTAACAATTAGCCCAAAATGGCCAGGTCTTGATTAATAACTGACAGCTTATCTAATTTTCGCCCTTCCCAACACAGAACCAACTGGAGAAAACCAAGCATGCACCCCTAACAAATCACACAGGCTACCTGCTTCCGGTTAGCCCACCTATGGCTTCCCTAGTCCTACAGCCTCCAACCAGGACACTTGCTTGTTCTCACTTGGGTGGCCTGCATTTATTTCCACCTGGGAGAACAATGCCTGCAGAGTTTGCACACCAGAGCACAGACAGGGCACTGATGCGGAGCCAGGCGGTCAACTGGAGTGGAGCGGATAGAGACTGAGGAGGACAGAGTGGCTGGAGGTGAGGGAGCAGAATCTTGGAAAGGAGAGAGCTGCACAGAGAGACCAATACATGGTGCAGGCTCAAGCCAGTAACCAGTGCAGACAACAGGAGCTCCAACCGCTGGGGAGGCTTGGGAGGCATGGGAGGCAATGTAGAGCAGACCTCAGAGTTACTCTGACCAGAAAGATGAGGAACCCAAAGGATTGATCCCCTCCCCTCCATTCTTTGGTGGCTGAGGGCTGCTTCTTAAAGACATCAACTCTCAGCATTTCTGGCCTCAGCTTTCTTCTGAAAGGTGGAAAGCTGAAAGGGTGGGAAAAGAATCCAGAAAGAGAATCACAGTTGGAATATGGATGGGGCACTAGCAACGAGTGCATTGTCTTTCTATTTCTAATTTGCAAAGAGGTTTTTTTTTTCATGAACTGGTACTGAACTTGATTAAATGTGTTTTATACACCTATTGAGATGACCATAAGCTTCGTTTTTCTACCTTATTCAGCTGATGTTGTGAATTACACTGATTCACTATGAAATGATTAACAAACCCCGCTTCCTAGAATGAGCCTAACTTGTGTCTGATGGATTATCCTTTTTCTGTATTGCTGGTATTTAGCAAATACTTTAAAATATATTATATATGCCATATACCATAAAGTATACATAATTTAGAGTATTTACTAGTATTTCATTTAGGGCTTTCGCATCTGTTTATAAGGGTTATTGGCCTGAAATCTTCTCTTTCTAATGTCTTTTTGTGAGGTTTTGTTATTAGGTT
>NW_007789625.1:0-2124 GCF_000696425.1 Galeopterus variegatus
TATATGCAATATATATTGCTGGGCTAACACCCAATAGGGCTATACATCACAATCTAAAGTGTATCTGTTTCTCTTGACTGAAATTATTTGCATCTGTACTGATCAAAATTCTATAAGTCAACCTCTGCAGGGGCAGAGTAAAATAGCCCGGAAAATAGAAATTCAAGTCCAACACTGAGATGAAAGAGCACTCAGTAATTTTTTTACCTATTTCCAGGATTCAGATAATTTTTCTGATAACAGATTCCTTTGAAAGCTCTCTTCTCAGGGTGATCTGATGGCAGCTGAAATGCCTCTCACAACCAGAAGTTGATCCTGATAGCCTGCGGTGGCATCCCACTCCTTTCTGTGATTATTTTCAAGCCTGTATGATGGGCTCTAATCATAGTTAGCATTTGTTAAACACCCACTCCGTGCCAAACACACTGCTAAGTGCTTTACATTAATCCTCACAACAAATCGATTATTCTTATTTCTAAGGCTTAGAGAAATTCAGTAATTTGCCCAAGGTCACATGGCCAGCCGGGAGATGGTGGATCCAGGATTTGAAGGCATATATGCTCCATCTTGACTCTTGAACTGCAAGAAGTTGTGCTAGACATTGCATGTCATAGAGGGATTAATTATGCACTGTTCCTGCTCAAAATCATTTTAGAAAGTTCACTTTGCTACCAAAGCACAGCTTCATATTTTACCTTCAAAATTGGGATACTACTCGTATCTTCATACAATCTTACTGTGAGAATAAATGAAATTATGTGAAAGAAAGTATCTTATAAACTCCAAGTCAATGGGCAGGCCAATCTTATTATTAAGGAGCTTGCAAGTCTCATTATCAGAGTCATCCTTTGGGCTCTCTGTAGTGTGGACATTTCCATGGGGAAGTTGAAATTTGGGCTTTTCATGAGTCAAACTCAACGATGAGCTGTTGCTGGCTGCCATGAAGGCCAGGACTAGAGTGGTGCAAAATTTAAGGGGGTACCAAAAAGCTCAGGAATGAAGATAAATAATATTTTAATGTAATATTTTTAAAAAAATTAAAATTAATGCAAAATTCAATGATGAACAAAACATCAAACATTTAAACACAGAAAAGATCAGTATTACTGTTTTTTTCTTTTGCTTTGGCTCCAATATGACTCAGCATGGCACTGGCCACTAGCCCATTCCCTGAAGGGATTCACTCAGTGACAGTATTGGGGAGGGTGTACTCCCAGTCTTGTTCTGGAGTGTTTGCTGCTCTTAGATATGGATCTGGATCATAAGTACAGTAGAACAATTAGAATTTTTTAAATGTTCTTTTCTATTTTTTAAAAAATATGAATACATACAGGCCAATGAGCATATCATAGCTCACTGAATTTTCACAAAGTGAACATGTCCGAATAACCAGCACCCAAATGAAGAAAAAGAGTGTTATCAGTGCTGCAGGAAACACTGTGCATGTCCCCCCTGTACACGTCCCTTTCCAGTTATCCCTTAAGTGCCATTTTCATTGTGGGGATTCATTCATTGAGGAGCAATTTTTGCCTTGATGAGCCCTGGTCTGTGAAGTGCTTTCTCTGTTGGCCCATGTGCAAGGCCTTCTTTTTTTTTTTTTTTTTTATAAAGATATTACTTTCTTTATTTAAAACAAGACCATAAGCATGGAAGATAGAACACTGACAGCAGCTTACATCTTCCTCTACAGTCCTCCCACTTCCTATCCCATGCCTGCCCTTGTTGGATGGAACTGCTTTGTAACCCCAAAGTGTGTACTCATAGGTGACTCCATTTGCTGAATTTCTGACCTCAGACAATCAGAGCCTTTGCCATTATGTTGTCTGGCTATTGCATCAGAGGTCTGCCCTTTCCACTTGGGCTCCCTGGATCCCTTTGCTCTGCTTTGCCCTTGGGTAGAAGGGGCCAAAGAACAGCATGGCCCAGGGGACAGGCAATGCCAAGAGAAGTCTGGGGTCAGATCTACTTGGGGTGGGTCTGGCAGCTTGTTATTGGGAGAGTGGGTGTATTGAGTGGGTGTATTAGTCCATTTCTGTTGCTTTAATGCTTTACCTGAAACTGGATAATTTATAAAGAAATGAAATTTATTTCTTACAGTTTTGGAGGCTGGGAAGTCCATGGTCC
>NW_007789626.1:0-2124 GCF_000696425.1 Galeopterus variegatus
TTTCTGTTGATTTCAAGCCCACAAATACTCATTCCTTCTGGACTGGGCTAGGCCTACCCTGGGAGAAGATGGCTGATGGTCTGGGAGAGGAGACTGCAAAGGGGTAAAGCATTTTGACAGGTATTATTTGTACCAAATTACTGTGCTAATTATAAATGTGTCTTATTTGTCCATCAAAGCCAGCACCAAGGCTCCAGTCTACTACGTTGGGTCTAATTTGCTGTGAGAATCCATGTACTTTACACAACGGAAATAAATTGACTGCTTTTTTAAAAAGGCTGTATATAATCCCACCATCTACCCCCACAGCACAGCCAGGTTCCATCTATACAACGATGGTACTCAGACCTGCTAGGTTTCTCTAGTTTAGCGGGGTAAGAACAGCAGGGTGGCAGTGGGGGGAGAGTGAGAGAGAGAGGAATAAAGAAACAAACAAAAAATACATTAAAAATTAAATTTAAAAACTACATTTAAAAAACAAAGCATCTAGGTAGCTCTCACCATGGGCAAAAACAGAACTGTGTAGAACATTCTTACACTCAATTTGCAGCTTATACAATAGCTAAACCATTACTTTTAATTGCATATGGAAGAAGTAGCATAATCTTTTCCTAGCTTAGAGCCTTTTAAGCTCATAATCAGGCCCTGTTCTGGTGAATTCCACCACCTGCAGCGTGAGTGTATGAGGCGTGGGTGTGATGGTTAGCTGGCCCCAATGGCCCGAGCCATCAGCTCTGCATATTTGGCCATTGACATTCAGTTTCACCCCCACAATAAAATTACCCATCATGATGAAAGACTCTGCCCTTAACTCACAAATTATTTTTATCGGATTTAGTTGCATTTGGTCTCACATCTTTTTTTTTTTTAATTCCTGGCTTCATGGGGCTAAATAACTGACTTGATTAAGTCTTCCATTACCAACCAATTTCTTTGGGCAAAATGAAGCCATCGTACAATGAACAGAAAAAATGAGCAGGTAGGTGATGAGCTGCTGCTTCCACCTTCTCACCCTAAATGACCGAGAGCATGCCGGGTATGACCCCCCTGGATTCATTACTAGGTCTGGGTAATTTATGCACAGTGGCCTATGGAGTTTGGCTACTGAATTAGTCTGCTTTCTGTTGCTTATGAAAGAATACCTGATACTGGGTAATTCATAAGAAAATGAAATTTATTTCTTACAGTTTCAGAAGCTGGGAAGTTTATAGTCCAGGGGACACACCTAGTGAGGGCCTTCTTCTGGGTGGGAACTCTCTACAGGATCTCGTGGCAACCAGGGTATCACATGGCAAGAATGGCCTGAAAGAAAGAGAGCTAACCTTCTCACCGGCTCTCCTTATAAAGCCATCAGAACTACACCCACGACAACCCATTAAACCAATAACGCATTATTCCCTGAATGGATTAATCCATTCACAAGGGCACAGGCCTCACAATCTGATCACTTCTTAAAGGTCCCACTTTCAACCACCATATTGGGGGTTGAGATCCAGCACGAGCTTGGGAGACACTCCAAGCATAGCAGCTACTATCTCCTGTGCCTCTTGGGGAATGGCAGAGCTGGCAGAAGAAGGGCGAAAGAAGGGAAGTTAGTGGAGCCTGACTGAAAACCTTTCTGTTGTTCCTGAAGGACTGGGGTGGCAGACCTCCTGCCTGCCATCAGAACTGTGGATTAAGCAGCTCTTCTATACTTGGGTATCAATCCTGGGCAAATTGTTTCACTTCTTTAGGCCTCATCAGTGTGGTAGAGGTGCTAACAACTGCCTCCCAAGGGGAAATACGAAGGTCATCAGTGAGGTGGAGGTGCTAACAACTGCCTCCCAAGGGGAAATATGAAGGTCCATTCATTCATTTCTTTATTAATTTCACAAATATGTATTGAGTACCTATGCTGGGTCAGGTCCTGTGGGGGAAGTTGTGATACAGTAGTAAAAAGAATAGACCTCATGCTGAACTTTCTGTTAGCGGAGACATATGATAAGCAAATAAATAATGCAATCAGAGAAGGTCTCCCTAGATAGGTGGCATCTGAGTTAAGACCTAAATGACAAGAAAGAGCAAGCCCTACAAAGATCATGTGGAACAGATTCCAAGTGGAGAGAACAGCATGAACAAACACTG
>NW_007789627.1:0-2124 GCF_000696425.1 Galeopterus variegatus
ATTACTTAAACAACAGAAAACTTAAAAAAATGGGTATAACATGCTCATAAATTAAAATTTTTAATATCATAAAATAAAAGTAATTCTAAAAAAATCTATAAGTTTAATGAAATTCTCATACAATGCCTAACATTTTACAGCTCACTTTTTTCTAGGTGGAACTTGATAAAACACATGTAAAGTTTGTATTGAAGAACAAGCCTCATTTTAGGTATAAAAACAAAATGAGGAGGATAGCTTTATCACATATCATGAATTATTAAAAACATATATGGTAAAAAAGAAAGGGCATTTATTATACAAATATAATAACTAAATATACTATCAAGCCCAGAAGAGAAATACATACATGTGGACAATTGGTACATGACAGATGGTATTGTAGGTCATCAGGAAACATGGACTTTTAAGTACGTGATAGAATTATGGCTAACTATATGGAAAAATAATATAAAAACATGGTCCCACCTTCCACCATTCACAACAAATACATTTCCTGAACATTAAGTGACTAAATATAAAAAAATGTATAAAAATTTAAAAGACAATTTCTTAATTATCTAGGTATGTGAAATAATTTGTAAATAAAAAGTGTATACAATAGTGCAAAATACCAATGATTCTGACAATAATAAATTAAGAAATTTTGTTCATCTAAAGAATCATTTAAAATACAAGCTCAAATTATGGAAAGATATTTGTAGTTCAAATAATCAACTAATGACTAATATCTATAATGTACAAAAATCAAAAGACATGGGTCAATAAAAATATAACCCAGGTGCATCCATGTTATCACATATGGCAGGATTTTCTTTTCTTTTTTTTTTTAAGGTTGAATAATATTCCATTGTATGTATATACCAACATTTCTGTATTCAGTCATCCATTAATAGATATTTAATTTGTTTTTATGTCTTGGCTATTGTGAGTAATGTTGCAATGAACATGTATGCTGATATCTCTTTGAGATACTTATTTAAATATTTTGGTTATATACCCAGAAGAAGGATTGTTAGGTGGGTCATACAGTAGTACTATTTTGAATTTTTTGAGAAACTGCCATTTTTTTTAATAGCAGCTACACATTTTTACGTTTTCCCATCAACAGTGTGCAAGCGTTCTGATTCCTCTACATCCTCACTAGCACTTATTTTTATGTTTTTGTTTTTTCTTTTTGATAACAGCCATTCTAATGAATGTGAGATGTTATCTTATTATGATTTAGATTTGCATTTCCCTGATTATTAGTGATATTAAGCATCTACTTAATTACTTCACTATTTGCATGTCTTCTAAATGAAATTATCCAGATACAGGACAAATATTGGTTAAGTCCACTTTTATAAGGTATTTAAAATAGTCATACTAGTAGAAACATACAGTAGAATGGTGGTTGTCAGTGTCAGGAGTCAAGGGAAATGGGCAGTTGCTGTACAACTGATATAAAGTTTCAGTTATATAAGATAAGTAAGTTCTAGAGATCTGTTGTATGACATCGTGCCTACAGTTAGCAATACGGCATTGTTCACCTAAAATTTGTTACAAAGGTAGATCTCATGTTAAACATTCTTACCACAACTTAAAAAATATATTGTGACAGAAAAAAAGATAATAAAGAAGAAAGGGTGTGCGTTTGTATATAAAGCAGTGAATCATGAAGTATTTTTTAAATCTGTCTTAGAATTATAACTTTCAGTGTGAAGACATTACAGTACTTTGTTGTTTCAAATGTCCACCAGTGAAAAAGCAAGTCCAAATTGTTAACAAAAGAGACCACGAGGTCCATGGAAAAAACAGAGGGACACTTTATCTCCAGAGAAAAAACATCTGCAGATTGAGGAAACGAGACCTCCTGGGAAACCCGAGAGTGCACGTTCCAAAAGAAGGAGGCAGAAAATGGTATTTATGCTTTGCAGGGTCAGTTTTATGTTCATATTTAGCAGGTTTGGGGGAATTCTGTGAATATTTATGAGGGAAGTCATGCCTGTGAGTAGTGGGTAAACATACATCTAACCTACATCCCATGTTCACTTTGGGGTGAAGATTTAGTATTTAAAAATATAATTAATTTTTGATTATACATATTTTGGGGCACAGAGTTGATTATCAGTATTTGTGTAC
>NW_007789628.1:0-2124 GCF_000696425.1 Galeopterus variegatus
GAACTTACTCTGTGTAATATTATTACCTTTGTCAATTTTGTATCCTCAATAGAGAATGATTTGAAGGTGTGTGGTACGTGTACCTATTGTGTTATTTGAATCTTCTACAAATTTGTTTATGTATTACTTGTTTGATCTATAAAATTTCTAGGACGGATGTTTAAAAACCTTGAACATTGATTTATCGCTATCCATATTGTGCCAATTGTTGCTCATTCTGGCTAATTTGGTGTATACATATTCATAATTATTCAGTCAATTTGTACCTTCAACACTCTTTACTGAGCACTTACTTTGTGTTAGTCACTGTTTTAGGCACTGGGCACACAGAAATAAACAAATCCTACAAAATGTCTACCCCTGGGGAGCTTACATTCCTGCGGACAGTGGGGCACAAAGTAGAAAATAAACGAATGAGTATAACATATAGAATATGAGACATCAATAAGTGCTATAGCTAAAATCATAGCAGGCAGTAAGAAAGAAAGTTGCAGGGGGTGGGATTAAGACCTCTCTAAAGGGTCTGATTTGATTTGAGATCTGAGAGAGATGAGGGCTGAGCCAAGTACGTATTTGAGGGAAGATCATAAGAGACCAACAAGCCAACCTGTACCAGGGTCTTGAAGCAATAGGTTATGTCTTAACCTATATGAATACATTCTTAATTATTTCTTTTACCAGTTATAACTACTCTTTATTCTTAATGATGTTATTGACTTTGAATTCTACTGAATTTATATTAAAATCTCTGCCAATGTTTGGCAGCTTTTAACTATTTAACCAATATTTGTTTTCTTCCTCTTTCTTATTAACAGAAAACAAACTTTACTCAGCAATGTGTCTGGATGTCAGTACTCAGTGTGATGTACTGAAACATGGTCCCCAAAGGTATTAGGCTCTAAACTCTGGAATCTGTAATTGTTACTTTTTCTTTTTGGAAAAAGGGTCTTTGCAGGTATGATCAAGATGAGGATCTTGACATAGAATACTTTTCTGGATTGTCAGATGGACCTTGAAGGCCATCATATGTACCCTTATAAGAAGCTGGCTGAGAGAAATTTGACCCACTGAGGAGAGAAGACAATGGGAACACAGGCAAAGATTGGAGTGATGCAACCACAAGCCGAGGAATGCTGGCACTCACCAGGAACTGGAAGACAAAAGAATGGAATTTCCCCTAGACCCTCTAAAGAGAGCATGGCCCTGCTAACACCTTGATTTTGGACTCCTGGTTTCCAGAAGTGTGAGAAAATAATTTTCAGTTGTTTTAAGCCATCCAGTTTGTAGTAATGTGCAATGTGTGACAATAGGAAACAAATGCACTTGTACATCCTAGTACTTAAAAGTGCATATGCAAAACCATCATAGCCCTGAGTCATAAGGAGAAATCGGTGGTTTCTGGGGAAAATATTACTAGTTTCTAATATAGATGGCATGCTTTCCTTTTTCCCTTTTTCTCCTGTTACTTTCTGTAACATGTAAAAGGTTGGGTGTGAAACAATATAACACCTCCCTGAGCACCCCTCTTCTTGAATGCTTTCTCCCCCTTAACTGACTGTCTAATTTTCAGTGTGACAGGAAAAAGGAGAAGAGCTGTGGCCCTGGTACTTGTTTATGCACTTTCGTCACCCCAGTCGGTCCTGGCATGACTTTGGTATTACCCCGACTGACTGCAGTTCTCAGCTGCAGCTGTTGTTTGTCTGCCCGCTGTAGTGTGGGGGAAGGGAACAGATGGGAAAAAATGAGCAGAAATAAAACGATCTCTCCAGACTGCCTGCCTACCCTCCAAATCACAGAAACTCGAGCTGTCTACCCTGAGCTAGTATTTGCCTTCCACACTAGGTCACACCTGCCCTCTTATCCTCAGGGGTTTCTCACACTTATTTGTTATAATTACTCAATTCCATACACTCTCATTCCTCTCTGGCATCTCCAGACTTGAGCTGGGGGAGAGATGCAGCACATTGGTTTGGTTTGTCATCTTGTCAGGAGCAAGAAATCTCAGATAGTTATTCTGAGATAACTATCTCAGTTATTACTCAAACTGTTTTTTTCCCAGCTGCTGTTATATTTTTCTGTGTTTATATACAGAAATAAGCCTTACCACATCTGTTCAGTCCACCT
>NW_007789629.1:0-2124 GCF_000696425.1 Galeopterus variegatus
GGCCTGCCACAGAGGTGCCTTTCGTCAGAGCAGGGCTGACGTGTCGGGCTCGCCTGGCACACAGCTCTGACATCCCAAGTGGCTTCCTGGACAGCTGGTCCAGCAGGATCCTGAGGTACTCCTAGCTTGGCAGTAGAGGGCTGCAATTGGTCAGCAAGGTCTGCTGAGGCCATGGGGACCAGCGGGCCATGAGCACTGACGTCTGCCATCTCCTCACTAAACGCCCTTCATTCCTGAGCAGAACGCCAGTGCTCAGGGGCAGCATCACTGGGTCCTGGAAGAGAGAGGCCTTTTCTTGCATCTTTGGTCCAACAGCATCTTCTGACCGAGGTGGCTCTGTCTTGATTCCACTGGTGGACACTCGCTCCCACTGGACATTTGGACAGAGGCTCCCCGCCGACTGCTGGGAACTGCCCACAGGGAAGGTCTTCTCCGTCAGCACCATCAGATCGTAGTGGTTCCCAGCAGACCAGTGGCCCTGAAGGGCATCAGAATGTGCCACCCGGGCAGGGCCCAGGCACTAGCCGATGGAGCCCAGTCCCCAGAGCGCCGCCTGGTGCACCACCCCGGGACAGCATGGGAGCTGTGGAAGACCGAGCATCCCCCGGGTCTTCCATGGCCTTGAAAACTTCATTGTTCATTTTTACAAAAAACAACCCAAAAAAATGAGAATGGGTAAAAGTGGACTGTGACTGCTGCAGCTGGCATGATGGGACACTCAGTCTTGCCCCCTCCCGTCTTCCCCAAGGTTCTCAGACAAACTCCGAGGCCAGGGAATGGACCTTCATAATGTCAGGTCATCAGAGAAGAAAGTCTGAGAAGCCACCGTGGCCACGGGGAGCCCGATGAGGCACAATGCCTACACGCCACCGAGGCACGGTGGCTACACGCCACGTGGGGCCCGGGTGTGATCCTGGGACGGATGAGGGACTCTCGGGGCACACTGAAGAACCCAGATGAGTGGTGGACTTCGGTTCACGATGACGTATCAGCAGTGTTCACTGACGGTGACGAGCGCACCGCCCAGACGAAAGGTGTTAGCTAGAATCACAGCTCGCCGAGCCCGTCCTCGTGGGCACTTTGTGCGTGTCCACGGTGCTTCAGAATCATTTTAACTAGTTGACAGTTACAAAAAGGAGACCGAGCACAGACCTGGATTTCTGCTTCTCTTGCAAGACCAAACGACTGAGCCAGGCCAAGGCTCTGCTGCTCAGGGCAGCCGCAGTTCCCTGGGGAGTTTCTCCGCTCCCGCCGTAGTGTTTCTGTGACCTGCCGGGCCCTCCCAGGCATCAGGCTGGTGGCCTCTGCACTCTCCCACCTCTCACTGGACAGATGGAGAAACTGAGGCCCAGGGAGGGGGTAGGGACTCCCTGCTGTCACCTAGCAGGCAGTGACAAAGCCAGGACAGGAGGGGTGCAGGATGGAGGGCAACTGCAGGAAAGGTGGGGCATCCCCAGGCGCCCCCCTCCCAGGCAGGAACACACCAGCAGGACCAAGATTCGCGGGCAGCTTGTTCTAGAAGTGCTGATCCACAGAAAGTATGGCTCCTTGGCCGACTTTTAAAAATCACCGCTTACCAATTTTCAGATAAACTACATTTTAAAAAAAAAAAAAGAATAAAAAGTATTGATGTAGGGGGGAAATGTACCTGTAGCTTCTCCTGACTTACTCCTTCCTGCTGCGTTTGCAGTGGAATTCCATCTCCAGGTCTAGATGCAGCTCCAGCCTGGCCCAGCCACCCCTCCACCCCAGAGGCTCCCAGATGACCACTCCCCCCAGCCAGCTGGACCTCAGGGTCTCAGCCCGGGCAGTGAGCAAGGACCAGTGGGCCCCCAAGGCCCCAGAGCACAACGGCTGGCGAGATTGGAACCTGCTTTGCCCCGAGCAGGCAGAGGACAGGGGCCGGACAGACCCAGCGCCATAGCCACTGGGGTCACGGAAGGGGCGGTCAGTCCCACCAGGGCTCAGGCACCTATTGACACCTCATTCACTGCTATCTGAGGAGCCTCTGAGATCCTTGGAGTCTGCTACTGTTTGGGCTGCATTCGCTGAAGACAGTGTCCCTGAGGAGGTCTGACCTGAGGCCAAATCCACATGGAAAGGGCAAGCGGAAGGGAAGCGTTA
>NW_007789630.1:0-2124 GCF_000696425.1 Galeopterus variegatus
TTGTGACTTTGGAGTAGGGTAAAAGTTTTAAAATAAAATTTCAAAAACACAAAATGTGATGTGGATAATGGATGAGATAGATCACATAATATTAAGAAAATATTACCTAACTGTTCTGTGTTTTTCTCTCCTCATCTGGAAAGTGAGGAGTCAATATAACTAATGGCTTAGAAATGCTTCTAGGCCACATCAAGAGCTCCCTGTGTTAGTCGTTATCATCATAATCATATTTCAAGCCCTTTAAAACATCCCTGATAATTGATGCTTTCCCCAAAACATCAATTTTGCCTGATAAGTAAAATGCTACAAAACTCACTTCTGTTACTATGTGCCTTGTTTATGTTTTCCCATCTTTCCCCCCAACTTTTCTGTGTCCTTTTGTTTCATGTGTGTCTCTTGCAAAGCTACATAGCTGGATTAATAGCATACATCTTTTAACTGGAAAATTTAGTCCACTTCTAGTTATTATTGTTACTTATATTTATATTTATTTCTACCATCTTTTTTTTGGGTGTGTTTCAATTTGTCTTACTTTTTCTAAGCATAATTTTAATCTTTTTCTTATTTCTTTAGGAGTTATTTTCCTCACTGAACTTTTCCTCTTCTGATTAAGAAGTTATACACTGTATTTCCATTCTTTTAGTAATTACCCTAGAAATCGTGCCATGAAAAAATTTTTCATTTTTGGGATTTTAAGAATTTTAATAAAGAATGAAATTCTGCCATTTGCAGCAACATGGACGAGCTTGGAGAAAATAGTGTTAAGCAAAATAAGCCAGGTACAGAGAGAAATACAACATGTTCTCACTCTTATGTGGAAGCTTAAATATTTTACCTCATAGAAGTAGAGAGTAGAATAGTGGGTACCAGAGACTGGTGGGGGAAGGGGAAGGGGATGGAGAGAGGGTGGTCGGTGGATACAAAATAGCAGAGAGATGGGAAGAACGGGATCTAGTGCTCCATAGTAACATAGGAAGACTGCAGCCAACGACACAGTACTGTGTATCTCTGAATAACTAGTCGAGATGATGGTGAATGTTCCCAACACAAAGACATGACAAATGTTTGAGGTGGTGGATATACTAAGGCCCCTGATGTGATCATTGCACACAGTAGGAATGTACCCAAATATCATATTGTTCTCCATAAATATCTACAATTATCATGGGTCAATTAACAAAAATAAATTGAAAACAGGGGGAAAAACAGAGAAATAGAGAGTAGAATAGTGATTACCAGAGGCAGAGAAAGGGAAGGGGGAGAGGGGACTGGGGAAAGGTTGGTGACAGGTGCAAAGTTGCAAAGTTACAGTTAGATAGGAAGAGTCAGTTCCGGTGCCCTAAGGTGACAATAGCTGTTATTATTGTATTGTGTGTGCGCACGTGCATGTATTTTTGGTGGCTGGCTGGTACAGGGATCTGAACCTTTGATGCTGGTGTCAGAACACTGTGCTCTAACCAACTGAGCCAACAGACGGGCCAGGCTGTTTTGTATATTTCAAAATAGTCAGAGAAGAGGATCTTAAAACCACAAGGAAATGATCGATGTTTAGGTGACAGATATGCTAACTATTCTGATAAGAACATTATACAGACTCCTGGTCAGAATGTCAGAATAGAGTCTCCAGCATCACACCCTCCCACAAATCAACAAATTTACAACTATAAAAAAGCAACGACAGCTAAGCTGAGGCGCTAGAGCTCAGGGGAAGAGAAGAGACCTACAGAGTGCACAAAGGCAGGAGAAGCCACGATGAAAGAAAGAAAAAACTGCTCTGAGCATTTCGAATCCTGGTGGCTTCCAGGCTGGAGCTGCTGAGCTCATGGAGCAGGAGCCGGCAAAAGTCACAGCTGTGCCCTTTGGATGAAGTTGCTTGGAGGCTGCAGTGGAGAAGTGGGCCTTGGTGGCCCCCTAGGCCAGCAAAACCACTAATAGGGTTCCCATTGATGCACACAGGAGAGAGGAGCCAGAACAGCTGAAAAAAGGAGCCACTCAGAGGCCAGTGAGTCATTGCTTATTAATAAATAAGCTTAAAAAAGAACATTATACAGTATATGCATGTCTCAAAAGAACAAACTGTACCCTATAAACAGGTACAATGAAAAAAATAATTAAAGTAAAAAA
>NW_007789631.1:0-2123 GCF_000696425.1 Galeopterus variegatus
TATTTCAGAAGATCAGTAGAAAAAAGAAGAAATACTTGTTATTGGATTTTCCATTGATTTCCAGGAGTATACATTTAGGCAAATTATTCTCAATCTCAGAACTTTTGTTTCCATTAACAGGTCTTCTGTTGGTATAAAAACAGATGGAGCTTATTTCCTTAATAAGGAGTATACATTTAGGCAAATTATTCTCAATCTCAGACCTTTTGTTTCCATTAACAGGTCTTCTGTTGGTATAAAAACAGATGGAGCTTATTTCCTTAAAACCAAATGTAACTGCGCTCTGGTGAACACACAGTGCCTAACAGAATGCCATTGGCTTGATTAGTATTCATGCAATAGTTAATTGATGTTGAAAAAAAGCACTAATAACCCCAAAATTGGAAATAACAGTAATGTGCTGAAAAGTTTGCAGTAAATTTCAGCTTCACTTGCCCAAATTTTGATTAGTATTGTATTTTTTGCTAATTTGAATCACAAGCATGAACAATTCATTCTCAGGTAAGGTTCAAGGCTAGATGACTTTGGACTTTGTATTTTATTATATTAATTCCTATATGTTGATTCTTGCAGATATTTGAAATCCTACCTTTTCTTTTCTTTTTTCGTTTCTTTTCTTTCTTCCTTTCCTTCTTCCCTTCCTCTTTCTCTCCCTCCCTCTCTTCTTCATTCTACCTCCATTTTTCACAGAGTTTCTGAATTTTTAAGACAGTCCCTAAAGACAAGAGGAATGGAAAGGCCGAGTGTGTGAGATGTGGTACGTGCAGGGAAATCATTATAAATATGGCAGTTTCTATGTCTCTCTTCATTGTTTTTCTTTTTTTGTCTTTTTTATTTCAGAAAATTAAAAAAATATTGAGTTCACTAAGGATGACTTTAATGTGGTTACCCTCTGTTGTAATAAAAAAAATTCATAAAGATGGAAAGCCATCTAGAAATGGTGTTTTATTTAGATTATGAATCAGGTTAATGTTTTCAGTGTATGTTTTAATTAGCAAGGGTAAACCTCGTCCACAGTTTGGATTCATCTGGTTTCTGTTCTTCAAATGTTTCACATTTAGCAAACTCTAGAAGTTATTATTCTTTTATTTGATTTATAAAATTGCACTCATCACCTTGGCCTCTGGGTGTATTTACAACTGTGATGCAAATTTAATTAATACAGCATTGCTTGGTTCTCCCCCAGCAAGTGAATTTCCTCATCTTCCGGCAGCCACCATGAATCAGAATAAGAGCCAGCTTGAACTGATGGACCATACAACTGGGCTTTAAAAGAGAAATTTAAATTATTGATGTATTGGGAGAGGAAATAAGAAGTCAGTACAAAATACCTTTCTCTTGTGGTCGGGTAGATGGAAACTCCACCAAGCATGTGCTACTTGACTTACAAAGCTGTGAGGCAGTGCAGAAAAAATATCTTAAAACATTGCTAAGGTTATGCCTCCCTCACCCTGCACCAAAAGAGCCAAGACAACAAAAAATAAATTTTAGAATACTTCATTTACATATTAAGCAGCCAGGAAACACTGTAATGCAAGTGATATGAGCCTTACATAGCCAATGTCTTTCCAATGTTGCTGTTTTTTGTTTTAGACCTCAAATTACAGTGAATACAGGGTAATATAATAGTTAAATGTACACATCGAAAGTCATCTAGGCTTGGTTTAACACCAGATCTTTCTAAGGTTTCTCATCTGTGAAATGGGGATAAAATAGTACTTATTTCACTGGATCGTTGTGTGAGTTCAGTGCAAGATAATGTGTGCAAAGTGTCTGTTGTGGGAATGGCACACAGAGTTCAATAAATTTTCATTGTGTTTATAATTACAGCATTGCCTCCATGGAGAAGGCCTAAGTGACCAGCTTTTGAACCCTATAACTCACTTTAAAATAGAACTAATATGTTTCCATCACTGAAACATTTTCCCTGACTAAAGAATACTGAAAGTTTTTGGAGACACTCACTGTGGTACTATCAACATACAACAAACTGATTGTTATGAAGATTTTAACAGTCTTGGCAATGGTGTTGCCAAAGCATTAGTGTAAAACCTATGGACGCACAGTATGGGTGAGTTGTGCTGATCATCCTCATGAACCATTTGCATCATCTTCCTCTACCC
>NW_007789632.1:0-2123 GCF_000696425.1 Galeopterus variegatus
CTTTGTTATCCCCCCTTCTCCTCCTCCTTTCCCACCTCTGGTAACTTCAGTTCTGTTCTCTTCTTTTGAAAGTTGAATGTATTATTGTGATTACTGTCTGTCTTTATATATATATATGTCTCTCTTTTCATTTCTAATGTTTGTTATTTGGGTCTTCTCTCTTCTTAGTTAGCCTAGCTAATGGTTTGTCTATGTTGTTTATCTTTGCAACTTTTTGTTTCATTAATTTTTTGTATTGTTTTTATGGGTTTTTTTTTTTCATCTAGTTCTGCTCTGACATTAATTAATTCTTTCCATCTACTAATATTTTGGGATTGGGTTGTTCTTATTTTTCTAGTTCTTTGAGGTGTAGTGTTAGGTTGTTTATTTGAAATCTTTCTGTTCTTTTGATGTAAGTGTTTACTGCAATAAACTTCCCTCTTAGTACTGTATTTCAGTATCTCACAGGTTTTGGTATGATGTGTCTTTATTTTCATTAGTTTCAAGAAATTTTTTGATTTCCTTTTAAATTCTTCTTGGACTATGTGTCATTCAGGAGCATGTTGTTCAATTTCCATGTGTTTGTATAGTTTCCAGAGTTTTGCTTGTTATTGATTTCTAGTTTTAATCTGTTGTGGTCTGAAAAGGTACTTGAGATGACTTCAATTTTTAAAAACTTGTTGGTCCTTGATTTGTGACTTAACACGTGGTCTATCCTGGAGAAATGTTCTATGTGCTGATGAGAAGAATGTATATTCTGTGGTTGTTGGATGAAATGTTTTGTAGATATTTGCCAAATCTAATTGGCCAAAATGTAGTTTAAATCCCCGTTTTTTGCCTAGATGATTTATCTGATGTTGAGAGAGAGTTGTTCAGGTCCCCAACTATTATCATATTTGGATCTATGTCTTTCCTTAGGTCTAATAGTGTTTGCTTTATATATCTGGGTGCTCTGATGTTGGACACATATATGTTTATGACTGTTATGTCTTCTTGCTGAAAAGATACCTTTAATATTATATAGCAGTCTTCTCTGTCTTTTTTTATAGTTTTTGGCTTAATGTCTATTTCATCTAATATAAGAATAGCTCTTCTGCTCATTTTTGATTTCCATTTGTGTGGCATATCTGTTTCCATCCCCTTCACTTGTAGTCAGTGTCTGTCTTTACAGGTGAGGTGAGTCTCCTGTAAGCAGCATTTCATTGGGTCTAGCTTTTTAATCCAATCAGTCAGTTCCTATCTTTTGAGTGGGGAATTTAATCCATTTTTCTTTATTGAAAGGTATTCTCTTACTCCTAGCATTTTATTGATTTTCATTTGGATGTTTTAAATATTTTTTGTTTCACTATCTTTTGAGTGGGGAATTTAATCCATTTTTCTTTATTGAAAGATATTCTCTTACTCCTAGCATTTTATTGATTTTCATTTGGATGTTTTAAATATTTTTTGTTTCTTTCTTTCCCTTTTGTTCTTTGTTTTTGGTGTTTGTTGGTTTTTGGAGGTGGTAAAATATAATTTCTTTCTCTTTCTTGGTTGCATTTTTGTTCCAGCAGTGGATTTTGTTCTTTCTCATGTATTCATGGTAGTGATTAGCATTTTTTGGATTCCAGATGTAGGACTCTTTTGAGGATTGCTTGTAGGGCTGATTGTGAGGTGGTGATCTCCTGCAGTTGTTATTGCTCTGGGAAATATACTATTTCTCTTTCATTTCTGAAGGATAGCCTGCTGGGTATTGTATTCTGGGCTGGCAGGTGTTTTTCTTTTAGTATTTTGAATATATCATCCCATCCTCTTCTAGCCTATTGGGTTTCTGTTGAAAAGTTTGCTATTAGTCTGATGGGGACTCTCTTATAGGTGACTTGACACTTTTCTCTTACTGTGTTTAGGACTCTCTCTCTGTTTTTCAGTTTTGCCAGATCAACTATAATGTATCTTGGAGAGGACCTTTTCAGATTTAATCCGTTTTGGGATCTTTGAGCCTCCTGAATCTGAAGGTCTATGGCTCTCCCTATACCTGAGAAGGTTTCTGCTATTATAATGCCTTTCCATTTCTCCTTCCCTTCAGAAATACCCATATTCAGATGTTTGTGCACTTAAGGTTGTCTGATAACTCTCTTAGATATTCTTCAGTTTTTAAAGTTCTT
>NW_007789633.1:0-2123 GCF_000696425.1 Galeopterus variegatus
ATTTTACAAAGCTAAAATGACCATTCGAACAGAAACTACAAGTATAATTGTTACTGTATGTCACTATATGGGTGCGTTTATGGTTTGCCCAGATTTCAGCAAGAGCGCCTGAATGTCTACTACTCAGATAAATTATACATCAGAAAATGGTACATGACAAAAGCAAGAGGACCTCCAGGCCCAAATTAGAGACTCAGTATTTTTAACTGAAAGAGTGCTTTTAAATGAAGCCTACTTCTCCTCATAGCTCTTCCTTCCCCAAACCTGAGACCATAAGTAACTTTAAAAATAATGCTCAGTGGGTGTGAATTCTGGTAGGAAGATAATGAGTATAATAATGATAGTATTTTTTTTCCCTCTCCCCTTATCCATTTCCACAGCAACACGCATTCACAGGATGCTTTGTTATGACTTTTAAACACAACAGGAAGGCAGGCAGGTACGTGCATGGATAGTTCTTCCAAAGTGGATGCACAAGATCTTGGAGGGAAGAGGGATGCTTCTTTGCATGGAACCTGGTCTGTTAGCTCCTTTGGGGGTGAGGCCAGTGGTCTAGCATCCTGGAAATTTCTCCAGCTTTCCTGGGATGACTGAGTACTGGTAGCCACCTCTCCTGGGATGGCAGACTGAGGAGTGAACTCATCAGGCCAAGCCCTTCCCACTCAGCACATAGTAGTGGCACCTGAGTCTAAAAATGGCTTAGATGAAACCACTCCATTAGGCCCTTGGGAGTAATATCTGACTCAGCCTTATCTGCTCGCCCCCGACCCTAGGCTGTTGCGCTCCAGAGGGTGAGTGACCCACAGCAGGCAGGAGATGTTCCAGGGCTCCCCATTCTCTCACTTTCATCAGGTACAAACTCCAGGCCCAGCCCTGAGGATGCAGAGTGGAGCTAGCTCCTATCTCAGGGAGTTTGCAGACCAGTGGGAGGGACAAGCTATATACTTGCTGTTCCAGAATGGACCCTGTCTTCTAATTCTCCCCACACCCCAGAAAATCTGGGCATACAGCCCAGTGGGCCCTTTTTGAATTGATGTGATAAAAGCAATACCACTTTATTTCAGGTAAGCCTTGATCCCATCGACATCACATCAGCTTGCTTGTAATGATCTTGATTTTGTCACAGTATGTTGGGAAAATGACTGATTTGAGAAGCAAAGTCAGAAACAGAAGAGGGCAGGAATACCAAACAGGCTCAGTCCTGAGGATCATTCTATGTAATATCTTTATTGGTGATTTGAGATAATGGAATCAAGAATATTCTAATCTAATCTGCAAGGAGGATTGAATTAGGCAGGGCTCCTCTAAGGTGCTAGAGGAATGGAATACAATTATTTTTTCTTTCTCTCTTTTTTTTTTTTTTTGACCAGTAAGGGGATCATAACCGTTGGCTTGGTGTGGTCAGCACCACGCTCAGCTAGTGAGCGCACCAGCCATCCCTGTATAGGATCTGAACCCGCGGCCTCAGCGCTACAAGTGCCGCACTCTCCCGAGTGAGCCCTGGGGCCGGCCCGGGGATACAATTTTAAGATACTTCGAAAGATCAGGGTGAAGGGAGTTGTTGCAGAAAGAGGGTGACATTCCATGTAAGCTGGATGTAAAGACAAGACAAAAAAACCCCAAAAGGGGCAAATAAAAAACAAACCAAACTTAAAGATGGCAGGAAAAGATCCAAGAATTGTTTATCACAGCCAAACACTGGGTTTCAATTCTCTAAGGTCCTATTCAGCTCTGGCTCTGAAGCTAGAGCCCAAATCCCATTTGACCAATCAGCATATTGGAAAGAGCACCTGGACCCTTACTGTCACAGCTCTGAACTCCGAGGACTTGGGACAAGGCCCTCTGTCCAGGCCTTTGTTTCCATGGCAGTGATATGTGAAACATGGGCTAGAAAGGCGGCTGGAGCAGGGCGGGGAATAGGGTCAGGGTGAATCAACAAACCCAGGAAAGTTACTCCTTCTGGTTCCTGAATCCCTGGGTTGAGAAAACTCACGAGCGATGTGAAACATGGGCTAGAAAGGCGGCTGGGAGCAGGGCGGGGAATAGGGTCAGGGTGAATCAGCAAACCCAGGAAAGTTACTCCTTCTGGTTCCTGAATCCCTGGGTTGAGAAAACTCACGAGC
>NW_007789634.1:0-2123 GCF_000696425.1 Galeopterus variegatus
TTATTTAATTGTATTTCAAGCCCATTTATCTTTTTTGAGTCTAGGAAAGATTCACTCAGTCAGAAAGGGTACATGGAAGGGGATTAATAAATGATTTTCTTTTTCTTTTTTCTTTTAACTTAGCCTGAGACTTATTTGAATGACGGTTTTCAATTTGAGATTTTAAGTACAGCATTGGTGAATAAAATTGCCCCTTTATTTTCAAGGTAATTGAATTCCATTTTTCACTTTCCATTTCCTTCTAGAAAAATCAAAATGTTTTCAGAGCTTAGCTTCTTAGTGGGTGATTTTCTAAGGTGGGAACTTCAGTATCATAAAACAGATGGATGTAGCAATGACATTCAGGACAGGGGTGGTCTGTCCCATCCTCTGCTGCTGAACAGACTCAACCAGTCAGCCCTGGAAAACATATTGATTTCACTGTGTTTTCACTTGAAACACCAAAGGAATGTCCACATCTCGTCCTTGGGCCAGGGATAGGGGTCAAAGGAGCTGGATTTCTGTCCAGAATCTTTTCATCCATAGAGCAGGTGAGCAGAAGTATTATTTATAGGCAAAGCCTGGAACCCTGTGCTAAACTGGCCTAGATCAGAGAGTGTTGGACAAAGGAAAGCAGATTTTAGGTGGCATTTAGATGGGACTTTAATACCAAGTCACATAGTAACATAATGATTATCTTTCCAACTCTCTTTCAATCCTTCTGATTACATTAAAGACAAAGTGTCAGTTTGGTGCTCTTGTGTCTTTAACATTTTGCTCATCTCTGTTTTTTTAAGTAAAGATCAGGCCTTAATCTTGGGCCTTTAGATGGTAACAGTTTCTGATTTGGATTTTAATAACATTGGTTTATTTCCCTTTTAAAAAAAATTTTTTTACAATAACTTTTGCTTTATAGCATTTTTAAAGTAGGATAAAAATTTCATTTTAAAACAAATCGGTTGAAGATTGTTTTTCACTATTGAGTAAATGATAGTGTTTGTGGATATAGTAAAACTCACCGGCATGGCATATGAACCACAAAAGTTAGAGAGGCACTGTCTTAAGTATTCCGGCAGAAAATGAAAGGAACGGTTTCTCCCAAATGCATGGATGATTGCCATTTACTTACTCAGAGGCTGTTGTAACAGAAGGGGCACAGATATTGGGATCAGAGCTGATTTCTAATCTACCTTCTGCCCTCACTAGCAGTGTACTTTGGCCTCCTGGAACTTTGTTTTTCTCATCTGCAAAATGGGTATTATGAGCAGCAGGAGGAAAACAGGTGAGCTTCATTCCCTAAGACAGGGTGGGTAATGTGGATGCTATTCACCCCAGAAGTGCAGGCTCCCCACCTGCAGGTCAACTGACTTCTGTTTTTTTATTGCCAGGGCTCTCTGACTTTGCCTCTGGATGGGCGGGGAAGGTGGAATACAGTTCACATCCCCTGAAGCCTGGTGAAGAAATGCTCTCCTAAGGCCAGAAAATCAAGCAAACCCATCTGGCTGAGATGGCTCAGCAGCATGAAGATCAAAGTCATGTGTGAGTTTTGTGCACAGGCAGCTTTTTCTCTTCTCAGGCTGCAAATCTTTGGCAATCGGAGGCAGGCTCTGAATTAAGCTTAATTAAAATTCACTCTTAATTAGGGCCATTACTTAAAATCAACCCCACATAATAAAGCTGTGTAATTATCATTAAGCCCCAGAAATGGAATTAGAAAGCACAGAATGCAAAAGCCAAACATGATAGGCCCAGTGCTGGTGGGGGCAGCAACAGAGACTTCTCGAATTAACAGAAGTTTTAAATAGCCAAGGACCAATGAATGTGTGTTGAGAACCTTGGAGGCCATCAGGACAGTGAGCTAATTAGAAAGAGGATCTGAGATCAAGGGAACCCTGAGAGGCAAAGCTGGGGTGGTGTTACAGATGAGAGCTTGAGGCAGAGGGGGCGAAGTAGGGGAGGAGGAACAGGGACCCTCTCAGATAGGAGGCCCGAGGCCATGCCACTAACTTGTGGGTGAAGTGGACAAGTCTACTCTCCAGAATCTGTTTTCTTGGCTGTAAAATCAGGGTTAAGGGCAGATACTTCCTGAACAAGGATGTCTGTAATGGCTGTCTTCAAACCCAGGGCCGCTGATGTGGGTCTCC
>NW_007789635.1:0-2123 GCF_000696425.1 Galeopterus variegatus
ACATTTAACGTCTACTTTGGGGGATTTTCAAGCATGCAATACATTGTGATCACTGTTGTCACCGCGTCTCCGAACACGGTCCTCCTAAGTCAAAATGTGGATCCTTTGACGTGATGCTGTGAAACACACATACACAGTGAAATGATGTCTACAGGTCACCGAATTAACATCACCATCTCACATAGTTACCTCTTTTGGGCGTGATAAGAGCACCTAAACTCTTGACAGTTTTTCTACACACAACACAACGTTACGACTGCAGTCCTCCAGTGCACGTGAGACCTGAGGACTAACTCATGCTACCTGTGTGCGGGTCGTGCCCTTTGACCAACATCTCCCCATTTCTGCACTAAAAATACCTGCACCCCATACTCACCGCAGCGTTATTCACAACAGCCAAGATACGAATCAACCCAAGTGTCCACCAGCAGATAAACGGATAAACAAAATGTGAGTATTACCCAGACCTTAAAAAGAAGGAAAGCCTGTCGTTTGTAACAACATGGGTAGACCTTGAGGGCTGAGTGACATAAGACAGAATCCAGGGACAAATGCTGCTCAGGCCCCCCGTAGCCCCCTCCCCAGGGTCCTTTGGGGCTGACCCACCCAGCCTGGCTGCTTCCCCTTTCCTGGGATCTTAGACATTCCAGGACCATGTGACAGTCTTCCATTGGACGGGACCTGGTTATTTCAACCCGGGCAGGTGCCAGGCCCCATACATGTGGTCTAGGATATTCGGAGAGGTTTGGGGTCACACGTGGGATGGTATCCTGGATCCCTGTGAGGGGATCGTGAGAGGGAATGGCAGCCCCCCTTTTGCAGAAGGACCCCCAAGACTGGATGTCTCCATGGCCCATGCCGCATTTGACACCCATCGCCATCGTTACTGCACAGACACCTGAGCACTCAGCTTCCGAGAAATCCCTTCTACGGCGTCCACAGTTCCTCTGAATGCCTCAGCCTCCCTCTCGGGCTAGTGAGCATCCTCCCACTGACAAGTGCTTCCTGTTTCCTGGCATTCCGACTTTGGAAAATACAACATCGGCCACTTTTCAAAGGACACTGAAGCCACTTCGTTCAACCATGCAACAGTTCAGACAAACAGATACGTTGTGTCCAAAGCCTACGTTGAACGTTCAGGGACGGGTCTGCCATGTGCTGCTCCGTCCTGGCCACAGAAGCCAGGGATGCCTGACCCTGGGCCCCTCTCTGTGACCCAGACAAACTGGCCCACAACTATTTGTCCTGAAAACGCACAGACTTGACCCAGACTCATCCCTTTCCTTAGCCTTCCATTAGGCTTCTGCCTGTGGTTTTGAAAATCGAAGGCAGATGCTGTCTTTGAAACATCTCATGTGTCCCCGTGCTCAGGATCTGTGGGGCTGTGTGGGACTGTACAGGACACATCACAAAACCTCCCTAAATGATTGATGAAGGAGTCATTTGCCCCTGCAACAAGCATCGTGCCTTGCGATGGGACCGTTCACAGCTTGGCCACAGAGTTGATTTACGTCCATGTGGGCCTGGCCCCAGCTGACCCATTCCTATTTATAACCCCCGGCATGTCCCAGCAACCAGAGCTCAAACACAGCCATGCGGCAGAGGCAGGTGCCGTGGGGGTTTCAAGGCGCAGATCCTCTTTCTGTCGATGGGCCCAAAAAAAGACCCACGCCGAGGGGTCGGGGGAGCTCTGGGCCCAATGCCCCCGGCTGGCGGGTGGCTGGATTCTCAGCGCTCACTGCAGAGGGCGTGGAACCAGAGGCAGAAGAGAAGCTGTGTCATGGTCCTCCACGGGTGGTGTCCAGTTCCCTTCTAATTCGGAGGGTGGCACATTCCCCGAGGCTGAGGTCACAGTCACACTGGCCAGCCTGGTGACAGGTCTCCAGTCATCGTGGCCAGGGGCCTGGCACAGTGGCAGGCTGTGGTTCCCAGCCCACTTTAACCCTTCTTCCCTCTCAACCCACCAAAGAGAGCATTTCACTGTGGAGACCCCAGAGCTCCTGGGCATCTCCAGCGTTTGTCGCCTGCGCCTTTAAAAGGCGCGGGACCCGCTGTGCCCGGCCCGCTATCTAAATGCGGGGCTGGAGCTCGCATTTCTACTGCTGATCTTGACCTCGAGCTAA
>NW_007789636.1:0-1168 GCF_000696425.1 Galeopterus variegatus
CTCCAACACTTGATATTGTCAGCTTTTTTTCATTTTAGCCATTCTAGTACATGGTTTTAATTTGTATTTCTCTAATGATTACTAATGTGGAGAATATTTTCACGTGCTTATTAGCTATTTATACATCTTTTATGAAATACCTATGCAAGTATTTTGTCATTTTTATTGGGTTGTTTCTCTTCTTATTGTTTTATTATTTATTTATTTTATTTTGGGGGCAACTGGCTGATGCTCAGATCTGAACTCTTGACCTTGGTTTTATCAGCATCACACTCTCCCGAGTGAGCTAACTGGCCAGTCTGTTTATTGTTGATTGATGAGAGTTCTTTGTATATTCTGAATGTGAATATTTTGTCAGATATAGGCAGTCTAACGAGTAGATATTTTTAATTTTGATGAAGTCAATTTGCCACAAAATTAATCTATAAATTCAACGCAATCCCAATCAAAATTTTTTTGGATTTTCTGAGACACTTAAATGTAATCTAAAATGTATGCAAAGAAATAAATGTTTACACATAGTTAATTTAATCTTGAGGAAGGGGTGGGACATTTGACCTACCAGACTTAGGACGCTCTTTAAATAATATAACATGGTTTTGATTCAAGAAACTCAGAGACGGATTCATATATACATAGAGAGAGAGACCTATTATGCAATAAATGTGGCATCAAAAATCAATGGGAAACTGTTAGGAAACTGTCTTACTACATAAAGAAAAATAAATGGGATTTCTTCCTAATACTACATACAAAGATTAACTCTAGATAAATTAAAGACAGAAATATAAAAGGGAAAAGGATAAGGTTTCCAGAAGAAGACAGATTTTTTTTTTTATAATCTAGTGTTGCAAAGGACTTCTTAAACAAAACTTGAGAAGCATAAGCCATTATGCAAAAGAATTGATTAATTTGATTACTTCAAGCTTAAGGATTTCTCTTCAGCAAAACTCACCATGGAAAAAAATGTAATAAACAGCCAATAAAATAGAAGATATTTGCAATGTCTAAAGCTGACAGAAGACTAATATGTAGAACATCCAAGAAATATTTGCAAGTCAATGAGCAAAAAAAAAAAAAAAAAAAACCCAGAGCAAAGCATATGAACAATGTACAGAACACCCCCCAAAAAAATCAGCTAGTACATGATAAAATGTACCAAAACAAT
>NW_007789637.1:0-2123 GCF_000696425.1 Galeopterus variegatus
ATGGACAGAACAGTAAACACAAAGTCAAAAACAAAAGGAATGGCAGGCGCTGTTCAGGGAATACCTTGTATGTCTAGAATTTGTGTGCTTGGGGAGAAGTAAATATAAATAAGCCTAGAAGGGTAGGTTGAACCAATTATATTGAGTAGAGAGCCTTGAATTCCTATCCAAAATTTTATTTTATTCTGACTCTGGAGAGCCATCACAGGGTTTCAATCACTCAGGCATCACTCAGACATGAGGATGGATTGAAAAGGTGCCAGATGAGAGACAAGGAGCTGAAAAGGTGCCAGATGAGAGACAAGGAGCTGGGTTAATGGACTCTTGCCTAGATTAGGGAAGTGGTAATTAGAACGAGGAGAAGGGGAGAAATTTTTTTTTTAAATGTCTTGTCCCTAGAATGTGAGGGGTCTCAGTATCCAAGTGGATGGATACAGGAGGGGTAATTTCCAAGCTTAAGCAACTGGGTATATTCTAATACTGTACTGTTTTCTTGCTACCATTTTGCTATTATTGCATAACCGTTAGATCACCAGTTATGGGGCCACACATCGGTTTTCCCTTCTCTAATGGAAAGATAGTCATCTCTGCATTTTGACCTTTTCTATAGAAAGGTGGGTGGATACCACATTTATATAAAGTCTGGTTGTAACTATTCTCCCATGAGTTTTGTGATCCAAAGGGTGAAAAAGAAGAAAGAGCCAAGAAATTCAACAACGAAACCTTGGTTTTTAAAGCTCTGGGATTCATTTGAACCAACTGTTGCCATGGTTTCAAGAGTCTAAAATCAACATTTCAAGGTAATCCCAAGATCTAGTTATTGTTGCAGCATTCAGGTGTCAAGGAACAATCAAAGTGCCATATTCCATTAGTGACAGAACTCTATTAAGGCTGTGCAAGTGCCTCAAATTGGTATTCAGCCTAATCACTGATGCTGTATTACTAATGATAGCAAGACACCATGCAAAAGTGAGACTTTTTAAAAGGCTGGGAAATGGCATTATTTTAATAAGTCATTAGGAAATTGCTTTTTGAGAATGCAATGAAAGTACAAGTTTCTCATTTAGGGGAATTATGTGGAATTGATGAGATATTTGAGCATGCATGATCTGCAGCTAGTGGTCCATTTGAAGCAGACCAAGCCATTGGGAGGGCTGGCTAATGAGATCCAGAATGATCTGATTCATTGTATGAGAAAAATGCTAATGTGGGCTATAAACGGAGGGTGTTACAAGACTTTCTATCTCCCAGCTACACCCACCAACATCTTTTTGGCCCTTCACCTTATATTTAGAGCTAAAATAAAGTTGTCAAGATCCTTTGAGAGGATTAGCCAATTTTGTGTAATGAAAACTATGGGAAAGAAAAATAAATGAGTTTTAGTTAGTTGGACAACCCCAAAATACTGAGGTTGTGTTTGCGACTTATTTGTAAGCTGGCAAAGAGTTGTTTGAGATAGGAAGCAAGATGAGAAAAGGTGACAAACACAAAAGACCTGTGGTTCTTTCCATGCCCAGATCGTTCTTTCTCATCCACATGAATTCATACCTAAATTTGAAAAAGCATTACGTGGATTCTACGTGTACTTGTGTAAACTCTCTGTGTGCAGGTGTGTGTGTCGGGAGGTGTGGGAGGAGAGAGAGAGAATTCATTCTCTGCTTTATTTTTGACAAAAGAGTATTCATGTTCCATCTCAGATCACCAGTTACACTATTTGAGAAGGCTCAGGAATGTTTTCTTTAACCATTTTTGAAACCACCTGTGAGAAATCACCTTTTTCTAAGGCCGCAGTTATTGACAATTCTCAGAAAAGGGTTTCTATTTAATAGGCCAACACACTCCTCTGGTATAAAATTTTTCACCTAGAAATTGGTAGCCCTGTTTGAATTACTCAAGTCTCAATGAGCCCAGTGTTCACAGAGACTCAGAAGATTTGGAAATGCTTGCTCATCCTAGTATCCAAACATTTCTTCAAAGTCTTTTAAATAAGATCTTTGCTTTTGACTTTTGAAAGAGCTTGGGTTTGACGGATGTGTTCCAAATGTTCCCAGTTTGTCATCTGTGGGCAAGCTTAATTGAAGTCAAGCAGAAACAATAGTCATTAACAAACTAGGGTCTGATGA
>NW_007789638.1:0-2122 GCF_000696425.1 Galeopterus variegatus
CCTGTAACTTCCTGGTCTGGAGAATAAATGTGGGAAGAGAACCCCAATTTGTGGTTAATTTGAAGGAATGCCTCTCTCTTGAGGGTTCTGGGTGATTAGCCCCTTTTTGGGGCTTCTCACTGCTCAGAAGAGATGGGCTTTGAGTAATCTTTGGAGGCTCCATCACCCAGGGGGAAAAGGGTGACAAATCCATGGGTGGCAAAGCAACAAATTGCTCTAATTTTTTTTCCTCTTTCTAACTCTGCAGTGACCTTGAATACCAACAGCCTCAAAAATATGGTAGTTATTAAATACAGCAATGTAGCAGTCACTGGAATGAGAAAAATGGAATGTAGCACCCAAAGAACCCATCCTCAGAGAATTGTTATGTTTGCCTGATACCTCACTAAAACCCCATTCCCAGGGTTTATCTTTATTTGGCAGTGCTCAGAACTCATTTGGTGTGAATAACCTTATTCCAAGGACATTTTCTGAAAATAATAAAGAAACACGTAGAAATGGGATTTCTGTAGAGGACTTTAAATCTACAACATATTCCAGGGGATCTAGAAGGGCTGTGTCTGTAACCAGGAAAGATGTTAGAAGCCACAAATTTTTCACCTTTAGATGACCTTGTTGCTCTGCACATGGATCAAGTGAAGATTAAGGCATAGCTGCAAACAGTGTGTTAGAAAAAAAACAATAAAAATAAATAAACCACATACAGACACAGAGCTCCTTAGCAAAGGCTGAGAAATTTATTTGTTTAACAAATTTAAGTGTGTATATATATATATATATATATATTTTTTTTTTAACCAGGATGGAAGGAAAAGAGGAATCTGATTTCCAGAGTTGCCACAATATATTATTTAAAATAAAAATTTTCAACAAATATTACAAGACATGAAAAGAAGTAGGAAAGCATAGCCTAGTATACTTTATACTATTATACTTTAGCTTATGCCTAAAGAATGAAGGAAAACACGAGGGTACTGTCTTATCAAACAGAAAATATCAACAGAGATATAAGCTATAAAATAAAATAAAGAAAAATAGTGGAGGTGAAAAGTAAAATCACTAAAATAAAATTAAAAAATTACTAGAAGGCTCGACAGCAGATTTGAACTGGCAGAAGAGAGAATTAATACATTCAAAAACAGGTCTACTGAGCTTATTCAGTGTGCAAGACAGAAAAAAAAAGAGAATAAAGAAAAAATAACTTAATTTTGAGTACTTCGGGACACCAACAGTATTTCCAACATAGGCATAATGGGAATCCTAGAAGAGGAGAGAAAGGGAGGTAAAGAATGCTTGAAAAAATAATGAAAGATCTTCACAAATCAGATGAAAAACATCGATCTGCATATCCAAGAAGCTCAAAAAACTCCTAGCAGGATTAACAGAAAGAGATACACATGTAGACATAACAGTCAGTTGTCAAAGGCTAAAACAAAACGAGAAACTTGAACAGAGTAAGAGAGAGCAACTCATCACATGGAAATGGTTTTCAATAAGACTAACAGTTGATTTTTCTGCAGAAATTTTAGAGGGCAGGTTTCCAATGCTGAGAGTGACATATTCCACATGTTGAAAAAGGGAATGTCAATAATTTTGTATAAAGATGATATTAAGATGTTACTACATAAACAAAAACTCAGAGAATCTGTCACTAGAAGACATGTACTATAAGAAATACTAAAAAGTGTCCTTCAGGCCAAAATAAAAGAACACTAGATAATAATTCAAATCTATATGAAGAAGTAAGAGCATTGCTAAGTGTAACTACATAGACAAATATAAAAGACTGCATGAATGTATTTTTGTTTGCAATTCTCTTCTTATCTGTACTGAAAAACTGATAAAGTAATAAGTAAAAAACTGGGTTGAAAGACTTACAATGCAAAAATATGTAATCTGTCTGACAATATCAGTACAAAGGAGAGGGAATAGAGTTATATTACATCACAGTATATGTTCCCTACAAGAGACACGCTTTAGATTCTAGGTACAAATAGTTTGGAAGTAAAAGAACTAATTAAAGATATACTATGTAACCTAGCAAAAGTAGTACTGAAGTAGTTGCAGGGGCACCTCCCACTCATAAGATTAAAGCCTGATAAAGATCTTTTAATGAAACACG
>NW_007789639.1:0-2122 GCF_000696425.1 Galeopterus variegatus
GCCTTTGGCTGTTTCGGTGCCTACTACTGCCACGATCACAGCCAGGGAGGGAAATGAACATATAATTCATCAGCGTGCTGCCGCTTAGCATCAGGGAATGGTTGAGTAAGAAAGGAGGCTGGCGACATTGACTAAAATCATTTTAGCATTAGTTTTGCTTCTTCCCATTTTCCTTTGATTCCCAAGAGGGAGTGGCACTCCCTTTAAGCTCGCTAGACTAATTCACAGCTTCTTTCTTGGGCTGTAGCCTTCTAGAGGCCTCCAGTGGGGTCAAAACAAAACAAAACAAAACAAACAAAAACAGCAAAACTTTTCTCTTTGGACTTTCAGAATAACAAGGTATAAACATCTGGATCATATTTGTATATATGAAAAGAGAATGCTCTGGGCAGCTCAGTGCAGTGGTTTGGCTGGCGGTCCTGGTTATCTCTAGAGACCTTCTCAATGCAGGCTCCAAACCGTATTAATAGGATAATCAATGATGTGTTACTGCTTTTTAGGAGAGGTCCTTTCAGCTCTGAAATTCTGTTTACCCTGCCAAGAGAAATTCAGCACAATCCCAAATTGTTTCAAATCTGTTTCAATAATTAGTCAGCCACAGGAGTATGCTGGAGAGAGTAAGGCAAGGAAAGAAGACAGTCATTGCTACTCACAGTCCTGCTTCATTTTCACTAACTAGTGAAGTGGAAAAGTCACTGCTTGGGCTGAATTCAAGTCTGGAAGGTATGATCAAAAAGTGATGATCAAATTTCTTTGTAAAACATTGTGTTGCCCTTCAGGATCTGGCCTCCAGCTTTCTCTGCATGTGCTATGATCTTAGCACACTGGTCCATCCTCTCCACATTAAAAATTTAAAGGTATCAGTATATTCAAATTTCCCTGACATTTGCTTTCTGGTAGCTCTGTGTATTTGCACATTCTGTTCCCCCTACCAGAAATTACCTCCCCCTGGGGTTGCATGCTGAACTCCTGCTCCTGCTGCACATCAGGACAGAGTGGGTGGGGACATCTCATTCATGCTGCCACGTGCTGCTGCAGTCCCTCCACCTACTATGGCAGAGTTTACCACGTACTTCTGTGATCATCTGTGGAGGCGTCTGTCTGCCTTCTCTAAGTTGTGAACTTCCTTAGGTAGAAAACTATATTTGGTTCCCAGCCCCTAGTATAAAATTGAATCAAATGAAATTGCTGATATTTGACCTTTCTTTAACCTACAGCTATGTGTTACAGCAATTTCACATGGTTTGATGTGATACATTGCTGGCATAAAGAAATATTAAAAATATCTCTGCTGATTAAATGCACGATCCTCATCTACTCAGGTAATATGTGACTTTCTTTCATTGTAATGTCTTTGTCAGGATTAAGAACCAGAGTTTTGTTGGCCTCACTAATGAGTTGGAAAGAGTTCTCTCTATTTTCTGAAAGAGTTTGTCTAAGACTGATGTGAATTCTTCCTTCAATGAATGATAGAATTTAGCATAGATTTATGAATACTATTCCTTTAATTGATATGGGGCTTTCAAATTTTCTATAAAATATGTTTTCTCAAGTGACTTTTAATTTCATCTAAGTTGTCAAATTTGTGCAAAAAAGTTGTTAATGCTATTTTCCTGTTATCCTTTTAATGTCTATGGGATCTGTAATGATACTCCCAATTTTATTTCTGATGTTGGTCTTCTCTCTTTTCACAATGGTTATTCTTTTATTTTTGTCAGGTTTATTAATCTTTTCAAAGAACCAAAATTTGGGTTAATCTGTTTATTATTTGTTTCCTAGCTCATTAACTTTTGCTCTTACATTTGTTTTATTTTTTTTTTTTTGCATCTATATATGACGATACTTCAGAAAAATCATGAGAAATAGAATTAAAAGATAATATTAAAATATCCTTGTACAGGGCTGGCCTGGTGGCGTGCTGATACAGTGCGCCGCTTGAGAGCGCGGCGGCGCTCCCGCCGAGGGTTCAGATCCCACATACAGACCGGTTCCCGCTCACTGGCTGAGCGAGGGGCGGGCGCAGCACTGAGGGTTGCGATCCCGTTGCCGGTCCCCGGTCCAGTACAGGCACGACACTGAGGGTTGCGGTCCGTTGCCGGACACGAAAAAAGACAAAAAGGAA
>NW_007789640.1:0-2122 GCF_000696425.1 Galeopterus variegatus
AACATTCTAGGATTGGTGTGACTTACCAAACTCCTCTTCAGTTTCTCAGCTTCAGCCATACTTTATTTCTGAGGGCATGTTCTTTCTTTATCTGAAACCTTTTTTTCATTTCCCATCCTTCCAACCTCCCACTCTTCTCCTACTTAATCCCACTCAGCCTTCAGATCTCAGCTCAGTCTTCACATTCAGGAATCTTGCTCTGTTATGTTTCTTTGTGAGAGGTTTTTATGGAACTGGGTTTCTTTCTTTGAGAACAGTCATCTCAGTCTATAATTTATATGTTTAAGAGCAATTGTTTGATTAAAAGTTGTCTCTCACTCCATGAGGATAGAAACTTGTTTGTGTTTCCTTATTTTATGCCCCATGTCTGAGAAATAACCAGTACATAGAAGGTGGAATGAATGCCTTTGAAGGCCCTTTGCTGTGTATGGCCAGAGATGTCCAAATGGATCTGAGGAGTAGGAGGGAAGAATGATCTATAGTACGTTGCTAGCCATCCCCTAATCAGATTGCTGGGTTTTTTTCCTAATGGGATTAGGTTCTATTTAATGGAATTATACAAACTGGGATTGACTACTTCACATGAGTAGAGTGGGGTTTCAAATTGTCTGTTTTATATTCTAAGCTTCCTGAAGGCCCTGTTTCTTTTTCTTGCTATAGAGGTAAAAGACAAGCTTAGCACATAGCCTGGAAAATAAACTATAAATAGTAGCTGCCTTCAATAAATATGTGTTGAATGAATGAATGATAATGTTTTATAAAATGCTGTGAGCAGTGCATAACCTTATAAATATTTTTTGATAATGAGTGTGAGAATGATTCTAGAAAGAATCACATAGGAAATTGCTTTTTGTCCCTGAAAATGCTAGTGAAAATTTTAATCTGGCATCTGCTTTAAAGGTTTTGGTTCACATTCAGTGATTGTCTTATTTTAATTTCACCACTTCAATAATTTATTTACTCAGATTAAATTGTAAGTGCCATTACCTTTCTACTATTTAAGAAAATATACTTGAAAGCGTTAGTGTTACTTCTCTTCCGGGTTTTTTCTTTCTACCTTCTCTTCCTCTTTAAATTTCAATCAAATGTGGCTAGAACCTCTTTTCTAGACCTGATTATTAGCATTATAGCATGGAAACAAAAATGATTAAATGAAATAACATTCAGGATTTAAAAAACATCATGAACAAAGGATCTCTAAAATGTTCATGAAGGTTGTATGTTATCATTTTTATGGAATTATTTTGGAACTGTGTGTAAAAAAAGAAGTTCATAACCTCACTATCATCTCATTGGCTATACGTGAGCTGTGTAATTTGACAAGCTTCTTTCTGGCAAAATGTATCCTTCATTTTGGATCTGTGGTTGAACAAAAGAAGTTCATAACCTCACTATCATCTCATTGGCTATACGTGTGCCGTGTAATTTGACAAGCTTCTTTCTGGCAAAATGTATCCTTCATTTTGGATCTGTGGTTGAACCCAGTGTTGTTTTAAATAAGAGTGACATCTTATCTTTTACATATTTAATGATAGGGCCCAAATTCTTGGTTATAACTTTTTGAAAATATATGAGAAGGGAGTTATTTTTTGTGTGTGCCCAACTATACTTAGCACTTCCTATGTGCAAAGTATGTTAAGTAAATGTTGAGTTCACTGAATTGCGGAAAGATTACTCAAAGAGGTGAATATTTCACAAAATTAGTTTTCCTTAACCTATTACTTTTAATTTCATCATCCTATGCCATCTACTATAACTAGACATATTTGCTAGAATAATTTAAAATTAATATAAGTTTGTGGAGAGCACTGACAAGTTCCAATGCCACCAAAGCACGAGTATCTTTTTGCAAGCAGTGACCTTAAATGGAGTGCATGCAAAAAGTGTGTCCTGTGTATGTACTCTGAATATACATTTTAATATCACACACATCAATTTTCTGAATAGTTTATATATGAGATAAAGTGAATACTTAATCAGGTGAGATCAAAGAATACTATTCTATCCTGTGAATAGGATAAAAAGTAATCTGTTCAACCTGAAGAGAATGTTTACTTGAATATGATTGCCTTAAGGTGCTTTGTTATTTCTTGATCAAGGGTTCTTAACTTAGGATCTACCT
>NW_007789641.1:0-2122 GCF_000696425.1 Galeopterus variegatus
TCCTTAGAGGCAGTCAATAAAGACTGCTGGCTACATAGCAAAGCCCTATTTATAATACAGAAAATTAGAAGTATTTAAAGTAGATATTAGTTCAGTGAAAATTGATTGTACTTAACTCATAGTTAGCAATTCATTTGGATGTTCACCCTGGCTGATTTTTACCGTGTTAATTTTATGATTTGTAGAATGGGGCAACCTTACTAATATTTACTACAGATCCTCTAATAATTGAAACCATTGACTACCCTACCAGAAAGCATGACTTTTGAAGCCTAATTTTGGGGCAGGAGTGTGAGGTTTATATAGTTTCTTCTACCATTTGTCTTCTCAAGACTGTTCTCTGCAAACACAAGTCATTTATACATGTATATAGGTAGGGAGATTCTAAGTCTATTTAGACAATTCTTTGTTTATTGTTTTGAAAATGCTTAATGTTAAAGTGTAATGGTTTTCTAAGTTTAGGTTTTTAGCTACACACAGATATTTATGGTGATTTTGACACTTCTTATTAGCTATAAATAATCTCTTAAATGCTATAGAAATAATATCACCATGTTTTCTTATATCTACGTGAAAATAGTGCCAGTAGCTCTATATCTTTTGACTTACTTTTTCAGTTGCAGCAATGAATATCTGATGATTCCTGCTTTCACCTTTACCCTTCTCCCATGGGTTATATTTGTAAAATGATTAATCCATGTTAATAGTACCTTTAAGGTTATGAAACTACAAAATCAGTTGATTTATAATGGGATTGAACCTGGAACCTTTGTCCAGATTAAAACTCTAGGCAACTAAGTTTAAAATAATAAACGCGCTAAAATTTTTATTTAAGGTTCATTGTTGTAAAGCAGAATTTATAACAATAAGTTGGAGGAAGATTTATGATATTCTTTTTTCCAGTGGGATTTGCTTATGAAATAAAAGGACAGGGAGGCAAAATATTATGTATTTTCCTGAGGCAACAATATTAGAGGTTCCAGTGTACAGTTAATTCATTAGATCTTTTTGGATGAACTTATTGTTAGTTGATCTTAACTACCAAGTTAGAGTTAAGACATCATGCCTTTTTCTCCACGAAATTTGCCTTATTTTTTATGCTTAGATTATTTAGCTTAGTGAGGCAGTTTTTTAAATCTAAATAGAGACTTTGGGTTAGAAGCATGAGCTGACAAACTGGATTTTAAACATGAGATTTGCTGTCTGAAAGATTGATGATTTTCTTCATGTTTGTTTTTCACTTCAAAATGTTTGCCTTTCTTCCCAACCCAGTTAATACACTGTTAAATGTGAAATTAAGTGAGACAGAAAATGGCAAGCACGTCTCTATACTGGATCTACCTGGTGACATTCTTATCGTTCCTCAAGCCACCCTTGGGGGGAGAGTAAAAGGAAGAAACATGCAATATCACTCTAACTCTGGAAAAGAAGAAGGATTAGAACTTTATTCCCAATTTGTGAATCTATGTGAAAAAGAATTAGCTGCTAACAGCAAGTGTGCCGAAGCTGGGGTTGTAGTGGAACATGGCACTTTCGGGAACAGACAGGTGTTAAAGCTGGATACCAATGGACCATACACACACCTAATTGAGTTTTGAAAATTAAAAATTAGTTTTTACAGCTGTTTTCTGGTATAAAATGATCTGAACTATAATTAGATTTCCTGCTCTTCATCTTGAATACACTAACCTGTAGCATTTTTAGCCTAGAAAATCCTGGGTCCCCTACATAACTTTGTAATAGCTAATTGAATGACTTTACCAAGTCACATAAACTCTGAATCTCAGTCACCTTTTGTCCTGCTTTCTCCTACCCTTCCACTCAAAAATTTGGAAAACGCATCTGTTCACTTCATAGTCATTAAAGAAATGTTCTTAGCTATATTTAAAAGTTTACATACATTTTAAGTATTTTGCAATGAAGAAACTTGTGCAGCCAAGAAAAACACATTTCTTGTACTCTCAAATTTATGTAGTAATAAAAATAACTATTTGTATTAAAATTATGTAAAATCCAGCACAAACCAATTATGACTTTGTCTATTTGCTTTACTATTTCAGTTTTCCATATTTTGAGTGAAAGAATGTGATTTATTATTCCTTTTAAAAATTTCTATAAAAAT
>NW_007789642.1:0-2122 GCF_000696425.1 Galeopterus variegatus
TTTTTTTTTTTACCCATTAAGTTTTTAATCTCTATTATTAATATTTCTTTATAAATGTCCTATTAGATTTATTTCACATATGCTAGCCATTTTCATTTAAAATATTAAGTTGAGGTGTTTACCCCCAGTTTTCTATTTCCAGGAAAAGCAAAATTGTCATTTTTTACTTTGTTTGCTATGAGTTACTGATGGAGGCATCTGAATAGCTAATAATTTTCTTTTGGGAAAGTTGTAAATCATGTGCATATTTAATAAGTATAGAATAACAAATATTTTCTATTTATATGTAATTTTGTTAAGTTGTACCATTCTAAGAATATGCCTGTTTTATTAGATACATTGAATTGTTTGTCAACTTTTACTATGCTTTTCTAACCTAATTAATGTTTTCTTTTTAATTCCTGATATTATTTCTGTGTTCTCTCTTTTCATTCTTATTTAATCTCACCAAGGATTTATCAACTTTATCGATCTTTTTATATTTCTTTATTTATGCCCTGGTAATATTTCTTTTTTTTCTATTTTCATTCAGTTTAATCTACCACTCTCTTTCTAATTTCTAAGTACCAGCACAATGGGGATTAAGTTTGAACACATTAATTTTGGGGGACATTCAGACTATAGCATTCCACTCCTGGCCCCCAAAATTCATGTCCTTCTCACATGCAAAATACATTCATTTCATCTCAACAGCCCCCAAAGCTTTAACTTATTTCAACATCAACTCGAAAATCTAAAGTCCAGATTTTCATCTAAATCAGATTTGGATGAGACTCAAGGTAAGATTCATCCTGAGGCAAATTGCTCTCCAGCTGCAAGCCTATGAAAACATATACATTACGTGCTTCCAAAACACAGTGGTGGGGCAGTCATAGGACAGACTTTCTCATTCCAAAAGAGAGCAATAGGAAAGAAGAACAGAGTAACTGGTCACAAGTAAATCCAAAACCTAACAAGACAAACAACATTAAATCCTGAAACTTGAGAATAATCTTTTTTGACTCCATGTCCTGCCTTCTGGACACACTGGAGTGGGGATTGGGCCCCCAAGCCTTCTAGAGTCTCCTCCTCCACAACTCTAATAGGGATGGCACTAATTGAGCCTCTCTATAGTGGCTCCACCCTTGTGGCAGTCCTCTGGACCCCGAAGCTCTCCAAGACATCCTTTGAAATCTAGGTGAAGGTAGCCATGCCTCCACAGTTTGTGCATCCTGCATGCTGGTAGAGTTAGCACCATGTGGATGCTTCCAAAGTTTACCATTTGTACCTTCTGGAGTGGCTTCTGGAGCCAGACCTGGGTGTGCGTGAGCCACAGCTGGGACAGCTGAGGAGTGCTACACATGAATGCAAGGAGGGAAAACTTAGGGGAGTAGGGTGGCAAAGACTGAGATCCTGCAGAATGGCCTTACTGTCCAAATTTCCAAGAGCATCCTGACCATGACCACTAAGATTATCTCTAAGACTGAGGCTCTCTCCCTTGAAACTGTTCTGCCTGATAGGCCCTGGCACTCTGGGCCTGTGATGGGAGTGGCATCTTTGAAGCTCTCCTAAATGCCTTTCGGGTCATTCTTCCATCTGGCTTCCTTCTATTCATGCTAATCTCCTTATCAATTGGTTTCTTGGCTACACTGTCAGTTTTTTCTTCCAAACACATCTTTTTAAAAAAAATTCTTTACAATCTAGACAGAGTTAAAAATTTCCAATTATTTCCATATTTTCTTTGTCCAGTCATCTGTCAATGGACATTTAGGTTGATTCCAACTCTTGGCTATCATAAATAGAGTTGCAATAAACATGGAAGTGCAGGTATTCCTTCAATGTGATGATTTTCATTACTTTTGGTACATACCCAGCAATGTGATTGCTAGGTCATGTGATAGTTCTATCTGTAGTTGTTTGAGGAAACCTCCATACTGTTTTCCATAATGGCTGCACTAATTTACATTCCCATCAACAGGGTAGGAAGGTTCCCCTTTCTCCACATCCTCGCCAGCATTTGCTATTCTCTGTCTTTTTGATAATAGCCAGTCAAATTGGGGTGAGATGATATCTCAGTGTGGCTTTGATTTGCATTTCCCTGATGCTGAGTGATGCTGAGCATTTTTTCATGTGTCTGTTGGCC
>NW_007789643.1:0-2122 GCF_000696425.1 Galeopterus variegatus
TGGGCTGAGGCGCGCTGCACACCCCACCCCAGAGCCCGTGGTGTTAACACCTATCTCCCCAGTAAGCGCATCAGGGCCACCATAGGAGCTCTGCTGGCTGGCTGTCAGGGTGTGGACAGAGCCCTGCCAGGTAGGTAGGGGACGGAGGGAATGCCATCTGCAGCCCTCCCTGGCTCGGGCATGCCCACGTGGTGCCAGGAGTCAGTAGCATTTGGACAACTGGCGACAGAAAGGGGGACTCCCTGCAGAGGGAACACCTTCAGGACGCCCCAAGAGGCAAGTCAAAACCCTACCTAGTACTGTCCAAAAACCCACAGGCATGCCCCTACTGGCCAACTGACAAAAAACAAAAACAGAAAGAACACAAAAACCTACAGGCACAGTCCAGCAGCACCTGTTGTCCAGATGAAGAGCCTGGGGCCTGGTGAAGGGCAGTGCTCTGCCCAAGGATGCCAATCAGTTGGGGCAAGTCCCCAAACTGAGGGCTCATGGCTGGGAGTGTCATGCCTTGGGGGTCTAGCTTATTTGCTGCAGCAGTGGGCCTGGGGGAGATTGGTGCTGCCTCCTCTGGGCCACTGGGAGCAGTGAGGCTGCACTGCCACCACCCATGGGATGCCAAGTATGGTACTGTAGCTTATTTGCTGCAGCAGTGGGCCTGGGGGAGATTGGTGCTGCCTCCTGTGGGCCACTGGGAGCAGTGAGGCTGCACTGCCACCACCCATGGGATGCCAAGTATGGTACTGAGATTGGTAGTGGCCCACTGGACACCCTGGTTTCCCTGTCCTGTGCTCTGGAGGCCCTCAACCCTGGGCCCTCGCCTGCTGGACCAGCCCCTGTCCCATCATGCAGAGGGGTAAAGTAAGGTGAAGCCCAGCAGGACCCACTCCAGTTCGGTGGTAAGTGGATGAACAGGAAGGGACCAGGCCGGCAGGTGGATCCGAGGCTGGGCAGATGCCGGCTCCCCAACCCAGAGCACCCAGAACCGAGGGGAGCTCCTTATGCTCCATCCCCACCCCCCTACACGCCGATGGCCCAAGGGCCTGAATACCTCTGGGAAGCCTGAGGCAGACTCCAGCTCCAAAATTCATGCAAATTCAACACTCTACTGCACAATATATCTGGGTTTATTTTTATATAAAAATAACAGTTCCCTCCCAATTCTTGCTCTAGGAAAACGTGCCATGCTCACACGTGGCTTTATGTACCCTGCCTCTACCCCCGGTCCTTCTGGGCTCAGAGTCACAACTGTAAGGCTGCTGAACAGACAGGCATGGGGCTGAGGGGAGGACAGCTGGACCAGGAGGGCAGGCAGGGCGTCCCAGGCTTGGGGGTGGAAGGGTAGGGGTGCTGATCCTGCCTGGGGCCAGCTTGCTGTCGGTGGGGCCCTGGGCCCTTACCCCTTCTCCGCCTGCCTGGGCACTGTCTTCATTGATGGAGGTAGGCATCCAGCCAGATGTCACCAGACTTCTTCAGGGACCTGGGAGGGGGGTGGGGGTGGGGTGTTAGGAATCAATTGCAAGATACTAATGCCCCCTGTATGCCCCATGATGAGTGTGCATGAAGACATCTTTATTCCCTGTGGGTCCCTTCCCACAGGGACAGGCAGCTGTGTGGGGCCGGGGGGTGGGTTGGGAGAGGAAGCTAAGCACTCATTAACTGGAGTGGAACCTAGACTGGGGGTAGGGGGTGGGGCAGCCAAGGCCAAGTCCAGGCATGAGCCTGAGTGGGCCTGTCCATCCTTCACACAGTTTTCCCTGTGGCCTCCTGCTGGGCCCTGGGACCCAGACACATAGGACATAGAACTTTCCCACCAGGAGCCCAATCAGAGGCAGAAGAGCCAGAAATATTAACAGTTCTCTAGGAAACCCTGTGCCAGGTGCTCTGAGGGGGCTGTGCCCAGTGGGAGGGGCTCAGAGGATCAGGCTGGAAAGGGTCATGAAGGACAAGCAGGGCTGTGCACACCAGTACAGAGGGAACGGCATCCAGGTAAAGGGAACAGCACGTGCAAAGGCATAGATGGAGAAGATCTAGAATCCGACCTCTGTTCCTACCTCCGAGGCTCCCACTGGGGCTGAGCCCCATCACCCTCCCCTGGCCGGCTGTGGGAGCCCCACTCTGCTCT
>NW_007789644.1:0-2122 GCF_000696425.1 Galeopterus variegatus
AAAAAAAAAAAAAAAAAAAAAAGACAAGGAAGAATTAATTTCTCCTCATCTCTAACACCAGAAGACAATCCATTTTGTAGTCTTGCAGATCTGTTGCATGAATTGTTAGCCAACTTGTTAGCTGATTGGATTAGCCATAGAACCCAGGGCAACATGCAGTGTACTCAGACATAGGATTGGTTAAGGCATAGTGCTGTAAAAAGGGTTGCTTGATTAGTTTCCCTACTTTGCATACCAGAACCTTAATGAAAATTGTCACTCAAAGTCTCCTGGATCAACTATGTATCCTTAACAATATTGTCTTAAAATTCAGAACCTTATGAAGTTTTATTAACTAAGAATGATGACAGTACACTGTGGAATGTGCTTAGTAAACAAAGAAAGAGAGAGAGAACAAGATAAAATACACAGTATGTTCATTCGGCAAGTTCCCCAGACTTCCTCACTGAGTCACTGAGGAACTGTGAGAAACTCCCTCTCTTTTTCTCTGGTAGATTTTTTTCCCTTTTCTGCAGGTCCTGAATTCTCTGTTGAACCTTTTCTCAGGATCATGCACGAGTTGGTGCAGGAACAATTACTTCCTTGTGTTCAGTCATGTAACACCAATTGCAGAGAGAGCTCTGGCTCTTGGGGTGCAGGTGCTCAAAGCTCAGGTTTTTCACCCCCCCCCCTTTTTTTCTCTTGATTCTTGACCAGACCTCTTTTCCATAGCTCTAGCTACCCTTGTTATTAATCTTACAGAGCAAAAGGAGGCTCCAGCACACTCCATATAATCCCTGACGCTTATGGTTTTTTGGCCCCTGGAGTAGCAGCTTGGTTCTCGATCTATGGCAGTGGGAGGGGTTATGTACTTCACTCTGGCCTTTGATAGAAGAAAAGTTTCTAGATATCCAGATTGAACATGAAATGGGAGAGTTCTTGGACTCTTTTTCATGGAGTGTCACTTTTCACACCGCCTGTTGCTCTCGGGTTCATTTGTTGAGTCCCCAGCCCACGTAGACTAGTAAGATTTGCCTAAAACCAGAAAATATTGAATTAGAAATATATTTACATGCTTTAAGAAATGGGGTTTACAGGATGTTAAATAATTAGATGGACTCAAATTTTTGCTTTTTACACAGTTGTGTTTTGGCTTCTTAACAATACAGCCTTTGTTGAAATACTTATTACTTTAATTTGTACAAGTTAGTAATTCTCACTCCACAACTGGTTTGCTCTAAAAATATGTACATTTAATTACACCAAAGTCAGTAAATACAATAAGTTTTTTTGCATGAAAATTCTTGGGAAAACACTTTAATCACCTAAAATATCATTCATTTTAAAACTAATTAGACTAAATAAGGTTTGGCAAATTCCTACCCTTAAGACAAATTGTTCATATTTTCCTTAATTTGTTCGTGCATGTTACCATGGAGACAGTGAAGTCAAAACACACCAACCAGTGCATTGTTCAGCTCTAGACTTCCTACTATAGATTTGATTAAGAAATCTGGCCTGCTCATTTTGAGAATCAGAGAACATAGCATTGTTTCTTTAGTAAAAACATTGTCAGCATTCAGAAATAATCATTAGCAGTAAGAATTAGATATGTCATCATTGCCTTTTCTAATGTGATAAAATAAAAAAAAGGTCAATTGCTTACTTTAATTAGTTATTTTCATGCTAAATATAATGCCTCTGATTCACTCCTCAGAGCAGCAGAGCTTGATTTTGTAAAAGGAATGAAAAAAACTTCCTTAGTTGGTAAATGCGACAGGTGGCCTTTCAGACAAAAGCACCAAAGAAGGCGATTTGGGGGCTCCTTCCTTTGCAGATGCCTTGAATATTATTTTCCATCTTCCTGCCCTACAGAATACTTAAAACAATAGGAAAATGCACCTCTTTTTCAATGAGGTATACTTGTGGTTTTATAATTTGCCTCTACAAAATCTATTCATGATATGCTCTCTCATAGGAATGTTACTTTTATTCCCACTGGAATTCATCTACAAAGTCAATATGGTTATCACTTCTATATTGTGTTTCTTTTGCTCAGAAGACCAGCAGCAAGGGCCGGCCAGTGGCTCACTTGGGAGAGTGTGGTGCTGATAACACCAAGTCAAGGGTTAAGATCCCCTTA
>NW_007789645.1:0-2122 GCF_000696425.1 Galeopterus variegatus
CCCAGCCTCAGAAACTGTAAGCAAATAAATTTTGTTTTTCTTTATAAATCACCCAGTCTCAGGTATGTTGTTATAAGCAACAAAAATAGACTAATACATTCACTGATATAATTTCACATTGCAACTAACCTTTAAAAAGTGACTATTTTTAAATTTTGGTGAGATAAAGCAGAATATCCACAATTATCTTAGATGGCTATTAGGATATTCCAGCCTTTCCTAACTACATATCTGTGTGGGGCTGGATTTTCTTCACATACTTCAACCAAAACAACATATTCCACCAGACTGAACACAGAAGCAGAAATGAGAATCTAATCATTTTAAGCCAGACAAGGAGATCTACAAAACTGCAAAACCACTGCCACTCTTGTCAATTTTTTTTTGTCTTGGGGAAAAAAAAATCATTTTTTCATAAATACATATTATTAGTGTTAACATGTAATCAGTTTATAATTTTTAAGTGAAGCAATAAGTTTTTTTAAAATTTGTTTTAATTTTGAATATGGTAAATCTTGATCGCATAACCCACATTTAAAAAATAAATCTTTTGGGCATCCTCAATAATTTTTAGGAGCCTACAGGGGTACTGAGAACAAAATGTTTGAAAACTGCCATTGTTTAGCATTTCCAACACACGCACGCGTTCTAAGGAAATAACAATGTTGGATGATAGGATAAATGGACATCACCTACAGCAAAAAGGCTTCATTTGCAGCTTCAAAGAACTCGGGCCAGAGGACTTCCTGAGGTTCACGTCCACTGTAGGTGAGCAGAGCCTCCACCAGGGGTTCCAACTCCGGCACAGTAACAAGTGGGACACAAACTCGAGATAGGGACATTACTCGTTCGGGAGCCATTCTATGGAAGAAACAAAACAAGAAATAGTTACCCAAATCTGACAGCCACATGCAATTAAAGATGTATATAATCTTCATGCTGAAAAGGTCGATGACAGGTCACCATTCTGCCCTAATGCAAAGAGAACTACCCTAACTCCATCTGTGACTGCTTCCCTTTTAATCTATTCTCTAGGAAGAATGCTTCAGCTGCCGTTCCCATTGCAGTACCACCACTGTCAGGACTTGGTTTCATACAACTATCTACAGACACCCCAACTTACCATGCCCAAAACAGAACTCACGAATTCCTTTCCCAAATGTTCTATTTCCCAGTGCTCTCCATCTCGTCAGCTCAGGCCCAGACCCAGTAAACACTGTCAACTCACCTGGCCTCTCCTCCCGACTTCATCACCTCTCCTACTCTAGCCCCCACCACCTGCAGCCTGGCTTACACAGGAGCCTCCCAAATGTCTCCTTGCTCTGCCCGCACTCCCACTGTTTTTCAACAGAATAGTTCCAGCAACCCTTTAAAAATCCAGATCACACCACTTGTCTGCTCAAAGCTTCATAATGGCTTCCCACCTCACACAGAGCACAGCAAAGCCTCAGGCCAGACCAAGGCTTTCCACTACGGGTCCCTTCTGTTCCACTGGCTTCCTCTCCTTCCACTCTTACCTCTGTCGTTTCTGCCTCTGACTGCTCCACGTAAGGTCCTGCTGTTCATTCTGCCTGTGACACATGGCTAGCTCCCTCATTTCCTGCAGGTCTTGGCTCAAGTATTGCTTGGTAAGTAAGGTCTTCCCTGAACATCCCATATCAACGTACTGTCCACAACACGTGGCAAACTTAAATGAAATAAAATGAAATAAAACTAAGAATTCAGTTCCTTGGTTGCATTAGCAACATTTCAAGTGCTCAACAGCTAAATGAGGCCAGTGGCTACAATACTGGACAATGCAAATTTACAGGAATTGTCCATTCTTGCAGAGAGTGCCAACAGACAGCAGAGCCACATGCATCCTCTCGCACTTCTTTTATTTTCTTCTCAGTACTTTTCACCACCTGACCTGTAATGTATTTACTTGCGTATTGTCATGGTTTGTTCCTCCTACTAGGACAGAAGCTTGACGGACAGGCACTATTCTATGTTGCTCATTACTCTACTCTGGCACCTAAGGGCAACTTCTTACACACGCTACATGCTAAATATATGCTAAATGCATGACTAGAGACCAATAAAATGGAATTTCTGGGTGTATGCTACTAAATCTTTTTCTAGG
>NW_007789646.1:0-883 GCF_000696425.1 Galeopterus variegatus
CCATGTAGTGCAATTTCCCCCAAGATTACCTATTCACTTTTACGTACATGCTAACAGGCTAAGTTTCTCCTACATGTAACTGGACATGAAAAGTTACATAGGAAACTCCATTGCTTCTGGGAGGACTTGTGGCCCAGGAAAAATGACAGAGGAGATGTCTTGAGCTTTTTAGCTCTATACTCTAAACACATCTACGACCAAGGGTTTACGTGGGTTTGTGCAGTAGCTACTAGGTACAAAAATGGTATAATCCGTGCACCCTGGAAGCGCTAATCAACCAAGATGGAGCCACCAGAAATTTATTTAGCTGGAGACTTCAGATGGGTAAAGTGTTTTTCACACATTGGTAGTGGGTTGCTCGGTGTTTGGGGATGACTGGATGAATGTCTGCGAGTTCCTTTAACTCTTCCAGAGTTATCTGTATTTAAGAGTTTCTAACTAAAGAAGTGTCCATGTCTTGAGTGTGTGTGTGTGTGTGAGAGAGAGAGAGAGAGAGAGAGACAGAGAGAGAGAGAGAGAGATCCTTCTGGGAAACGACTGATGAGGTGTCTGTACTCCCTTGGAAAATGCACACAGATATACACAAACAATTTTATGTAAAAATTCAGAGGTTTTTTGGGTCTACTAAAAAGTTAGGAAGACTTATATCAATGAATATGATTTTAGGTAGTGTAAAACGTAGACTAAAACTTTTCAGGAAATATACAATATTAGGAACATAAGATATTCTCTGGCTTAAACACACACACACACACACACACAACCACACACACACAAAGCCTGAGTTTTTGAATTAAGTTAAGGAAGATGATGCATCTAAAGTCGTTAGCTACCTTGCACTTTGTGCTCTGAGGACTCAAAATTGCTTTCTCTGCCTAGCTTA
>NW_007789646.1:5004-7126 GCF_000696425.1 Galeopterus variegatus
AAAAAAAGAATAATAGAACCTGAATTAAAGTGTTCTCCTGAAGATTAACATGTTACTACATAGCTGAGATAGGTAAAGTACCTCACACAGTAATCATGCAATAAATTTTTAACAATTTGTATTAAATTCCAAACTAGTAAGAAAAATAAAATATATATCATGGTATATTATTCCTGACATGATCTAAAAGATTCAATATTTGAAACTAAAAAACATAATTTGCTGAAAGTAAAACAATTATTATAAATAGTAAAAAAAAAAAAAAATTTACCCCGACAAGGATTTATTAGGATCTTAATGTTTGCTAACAAAATTTCAACTGTATCTTTTATTTAAGATGTGGGAGACTGAAAGAATGAACATTAAAACGTTAATGGCGAATACCTCTAGGGAAAAGAATCAGGGTATGGGGAAACAGGACTCCTGCTTTCTACTCATATGTTTCTATATCTTTTCAATTTGCTATAAAAATCATGAACTATTTATAGAATAAATTTAAGAGAATTAAAATGAGATGATCTGACAGTATGGTATCACTTAATTAGCAAGAAATCTACTTATATCTTCTGCCTCTGGCTTTGCAATGATTCTGTTGCCTCATTAAATTGCCACCCTGTCACCCTTATTTATTAAATGCTATTACACAATTGTCTCAAGGTCAAAAGCATGAGTACACAATTAACTATAAGCCAAGACTATACTGAGCCATTCACAACACCTAGTATGACATCTAGCTCATAGTAGGTATCAAGAAATATTAGTTCCCTTATGCCCCACTCCCCAGTAACACCCGTTTTTCATTTAATGAGCAATATCAGGATTCTGAATATTAGGGATTGTTTTTGGTTCACCTCTCTCTTTTTCTAGTTTTTTGTTTATTTGCTATTGATTTTTTTTTCTTTTTTTGCTAATAGGCTAAGATCAAAGAGAACAGAATGAGACACTAAAAGACGGGCTTTTTTGCAGATGAGTCAAGTGTTGCTTATTATATTTTTGCTTAGGAAATACCAATGAGCCTTTGGAGAGAAGGGTAAACACAGCTGCCAGGAGATGGCTTTCAGAAACTCATTGAGCTGACAGATTTCAAGCACTGGTGATGGTGGATTGGTAGAAACAGATTCCTTTATGATACACAGACCACTGCAAAAAGTTACATTTTAACCCATGGTAAATAGTGAACAGACATAATAACTAACTTAAATACACAGTCTACTACCAAAGTGGCTGAGGCAAATGTTCTCTGCAACATTTTCTACTGTAAAAGTAAATTCCTTGAGTCCATTGACACTGCCTAAAAACCTAGGTAGTGCTTGATACATTTTTAGGTATTTTTTGTATTTATTTTCTAGTTTAAAAAGTCATCTATACACCTTGCCAAGGTGTTTACTATAAGGAAATGTGTATTTTTAAAAAACACTCATATGCATATAAAACTGGTGAAATCTACATAAGGTCCATAGTTTAGTCTATAGTTGTGAACCAATGTCAATTTTGGGGTTATAATAAGCACAGCGGTTAAGTAAGTTGTTTCTATTGGAGGAATCTGAATGATGGATACACAGGAGTTCTCCAAACAATTTTTGCAACTTATTGTGAGTCTAAAATTATTTCAAAATTAAAAATATTTTTTAAAATCACTTATACTTTAATATTTTGGTGTTAAAGTTATAATGACATGGTGATTTTTTAAAGGGGCGTACAAATACATTAGTGAGGACTCTTTCTGTGGTCAGGGACTTGCTTACCTGAAAAAGCCCAGGGATGAGGCTGGCTCATTGGTCTTACTGCAGGGGCTGTCATGTCACCACCTGATTTCTCTCTTGCCATCTCTCAATTCTTATTTCCTTTGGTTGGTTCCAGTTTTTCCTTCAAGAAGCTAATGTATTTAAGGGGAGGAAAGAATGAAAGGACAGAAAGTCCCTTGTCTGTTTTCGGAGTAAGGTGAACAGTTGCTAAGTACAGGAAACAAAACTAGACAAATGTCTAATAGAGCAGAAAATGGAAAGTTAAAAAAAAAGCCAATGTAAAGGTAAGTATCTTTAACAATAATCAGTTATGCACATTTAGAACAAAATACTATTTTCATCTGACAAAGTAGAAAAATAAATCATTAATATTATTC
>NW_007789647.1:0-2122 GCF_000696425.1 Galeopterus variegatus
AAAGTGTAAATGTTCTCCAACTATAAATGGAGACTATAACTAACCTCTAACCTCAATAAATAATGTAACCCCATAGTTACATTTTACTCTCAGTGATTGGCTCTTTCCATCTTCTTATTGATTCTAAACATTAAAGAGGGATTTTCCTTCCCTTTTGCTTCCTTTTCTTATGTGTAGGTGATGTAACCCCATAGTTACATTTTACTCTCAGTGATTGGCTCTTTCCATCTTCTTCTTGATTCTAAACATTAAAGAGGGATTTTCCTTCCCTTTTGCTTCCTTTTCTTATGTGTAGGTGCTAGCAATGTAATTTTTCAATTGGACCCCACTGGCCAATTTTAGATTGGTTTCTAATAAGAAATTTTATTATTCTTTTATATAGTTCAAATGATTGGAAGGCCTAAAATGGTCTAAATATGTGCTCCACTTGGTATAATAACTAATAGATAAATCTGCCTTTTATTTTTAAAGAAGTTTAAAGAGAATAAGCAGATGAAGATAAAACTTATCTAAGAACATATGGCCTTATTTTTTAATGATCACAGAAAAAATAATGTAAAAAAAGTGACAGCAGCACATAAAATCATTCATTTCTATTTGGATTGTGTCAAGAGAAATAACTATTGCATAATGAAATGACAGATTACTAAAAGATGGTAATATAAAAAGAAAAAGAACAATATTGAAAGTATAAACGAACATAAGCCACATTACAGACTCCCTAATAAAATTAAGGACATTCCTGGCTTCACGTTTTTATAGGTATCCATCGTTTGAACTATATAAATTGTCTCGAAAAATTATTTTAGGCACTTGTAATGAACTATTCCATATCTTTCCTAAAGCAGTGATGCTTATCATTATTAAGAAAGTTCTCCCATTGCAATGGTAATTTTATTAACAGATTATAAATTCCATGAGAAAAGGGGCTATGCCTTATATTTCATCATATTTCTCTTATAATATCTATCAAACAGAATTATGCATACAAAAAAGTGAACTCAGTATAGTACATAAAATCTCATTACAGATCAACATGAACAGATGAACACCTATAATTGATTTTGATGATTTGGAACATTAACTTTAAACTCCAATTAAATAAAATGTTACTCCCCAAAAAGCAATTCTATTCTTCTCATTAGTAGACCTGTACTACAAAAACAAAAATTATTCTGAATTTCAACAGTAAAAATTTGTGGACTTTTGCTTTCTCTCTTGTTATACACATACTTTCATAATAATCTTAGCTCTGCCTTTTGACCTAAAATATTTACTATCTAGTTCTTTACAGGAAAAGTTTGCTGACCCTGTGACACAATTAAGTCACGGAAATATAAAGAGGGAGCACCCAATCCAGTCTTTTGCAGGTGGTAGGTAGTGATGCCAGAGCATGTTTCCTAGAATAAGTGATGGCTGGACTGGGGCCTAAAAGACAAGACTGAGTTAGCTAGGGAAAGTGGGTAAGGGATTGGAGGAAGAGTAGTCTAGCCAAAAGGAAAAGCATCTGAAAATGCATGAAAGCAAAAGAGCCTAACATATTTAAAAAACTGAAAGGTGTTCAGGATGGCTGCAACCAAGAGAAGATAGAATGTGGGATCAACAGGGTTAAACGTTGCTGTGAGGTCAAGAAAGATCAGGACTGAAAATAGTACCCTGAATTTTGCAATAAGTTGATCTTTATTTCTACAGCACAATTAATGAGAGCAGTTTCAGTGGACTGGAGAGAGCAGAAGCCAGAATGCAGTGGGTTAAGAAGAAAATAGAGCATCCAGAGACAGTGAGAGAGAAAGAAGAGTAACTAGACGGAGACGTGAAGTTGAGTTTTCTTAAAAGATGGGAAAGATTTGAATGTTTTGGTTAAATACTAAGGGCAAGGAGCCCCGAGGACAAGTAAGGGAAGGGATTCATAGTAAAAATGGAAGAACTAGTTTTAGAAGGAAGTAGTACACTCTTTCCTCTCTGTTATCAAAGGGAAAACAAGAAAGCTGGGCATAGATTCAGGAAAGTTTTTAGGTATAACAGAAAATTGAGGAAGTTCTCTTATGATGGCATCTACTTTTTCAATGGTGTATAGGGAAAGAGAAAAGTTGAAGCAAGAGAAGATTTTTTTTTTTTTTTT
>NW_007789648.1:0-2122 GCF_000696425.1 Galeopterus variegatus
TATACTCCAAATGTTCCAAAGAACTTTGTTCTTTCCTGAACCATGCTATAAAACACCTCAATTTCTTTATTTGTGTGGAATGTTTTTTCCCATTCTTTTTAACTATTTAGTGAATCCTTCCTCAAGATCAAATTAAATTGTTTCCCCTATTCCCTCCACAGACCCCCAACTTTGGGCTAAGTGAACATTATATTATGGCTCTAAGATACCATTTCTTCAAATGTATTATACTAAATTTCATCCATTACTTCCCTGTTAAAATAATAGATCTCAGGAAGCAGTGATTTGTCTTCTATGCATTACCAGCATCTAGCATTAAGTATGGCACTCATACTCATCAATAAATGTTTGTTAAACCTTTGCATGAGTAAATGAACATTTGCTTTGTCCCCACACATAAAATATCTGATATTTAAATACACTTGTAAAACCTAACCTCATTGGTACAACACTGACATTATTCAACTGAGTACTTAGCCCTAAAATACTTCCTCCTAAAAAGAGAACTGATTAAAATGTAATTAATATGAGCTACATGAAGAAGTTATTTTAAATCCCTATGGCATTTAATTACACGATCATTCATTTAGTACCTGTCACATTTTGTCTTGAATAAGTAGCTACCTATATGTCTCTCTCCCTTTTAAATTTAAAATCCAAATTTTGAGCTTTTTGATTTCAAGAATCATGTTTTTAACTGTATTATTAGTAGTACTTAACACAGAATTTCCTCTGTACATAGGTAAACCACTCAGGTGGTTTTTTAAAATATCTCTTCCTATTCACTATAAACATTGGAAGTGATTATAGATTCATCAACAGCAAAAATGAAGTCAGATGCTAAAAACAGTTAAAAACTAAAGTTGATAAGCATCATTTAGTATTTATTTAATTATAAATTAACTTTAGATACTAATAAATTTTCTAATTTTTATAATAAGGCTTTGTAAATGTACCTAACATCACATAAAATATTAAACCTTTTCTATTTTAACTAAAAGAAATATCATTAGTAGCATAATTTAAAATAGCAACATACTGATCGAAGACGCTCTTTAGCCTCCAGTACTTTTCTGTTCATGATATCTTGTGTTCCAGCATAAGACTGATCATAGCTTGCTGGTCCCGGATTATCTGAAATAAACTTCTTAAAACGTTTCTCCCGGTTTTGTAGACTATAGCCTCCTTTTATATTAAACTAAATTGGACAGAAAAAAATTATGCAATAATTAAAAGAAGCACTTTATACTTAATTCCCATTTAATAAATATTAACTATTACTATGAACAAATGGTTTTAAAACCCCATCTGAGAAAGTGAAGACCCTTGACCAAAGACATAATTCTAATAAAAGAGGATAATAAGAGAGGATGACAAGTATAGGTGCCAGTTTTAACTTTGAACTCATACTAAAATTTACTGCACTTAGAGCACTGTAAGAGAACATGAATTAGTGACAGAAATTCCCAAGGCTGTAGAACAATAATAAAGAGTGTACGTTTTGCAGGCCCCTGGAAAATTTGTACACCTGAAATGAACTTTTTTTAAAAAAAGCCTTCCAAGCTTGCTTGGGATTAATTATTTTCATGAATAACATTTTGGTCATTTCCAGGAAAGTTTATGTAGGTTTATTGGCAACAGCTTGGTTTTATGCTCAGATTAATTTTAAACATGGTTTATTATAGAGAAGACACTGGGATGAATCTTCTGTGGCTCTCCATGCCACATATCTGGATTCTCCAGAATTGGCAACAGCTTGGTTTTATGCTCAGATTAATTTTAAACATGGTTTATTACAGAGAAGACACTGGGATGAATCTTCTGTGGCTCTCCATGCCACATATCTGGATTCTCCAGAATCAGAAAATTATCAACTAATAGCCAGTTAATTCAGATAGATTTCTATCATACAGGTTCTTATAAAAAGTTATAGTGCAGTCATTTCAAAGATGTGGTTGGCATTTGATTGATCAGCTAAGACTTTTTTAGAAAGTCACTGATTTCCCAACAGCCCTTTTCATATGCCAGTTGTTCACAGTCACTATTAACAGAGCCTATCTCTCGTTTGCATCTTAGTTAACCTAATTCAGCTTTTACACAAAGGAGGTCTTCTTTTAAAAAA
>NW_007789649.1:0-2122 GCF_000696425.1 Galeopterus variegatus
ACATCCCCACGGGCTTGACTCATTAAATTTCCACCCTGCGTGAAGTAACACTGTCTGTCCCAGGTAGATGGCACCAAGCCTGTTTTATTTCCAGCATTAAGGTATCCAGCCTTTCGGTTTAAGTTTCGATGAACAGGAAATTTGGTGAGGTCCGGGTCAGGCACATATGAGGGGTCACTGGCTACTTCCAAATCCTCTATTATCTGTTGCATGGTCTCTACATCACTGTCCATTTCCCTGCGAACGTTCTGCACACTTGTCCCAATATTAGCTAAAAATACTTCCAGTTGTTCACTGAGATTTTCAGTACCCATCTTAAAGAAACTTATCTCAGCTTGCATGTACCCAAGTAGAGGTTCTAACAATACTGTCTTTTTCTTGTACTGAAGAGTATTTAATGTACAAAAAATAATGCATCATGGTCTGGTGTTGTTTCTTTCTGGAAGTGTGCACATCTTCTGTTACTTCATATTTCACCTAGTCGTTTTCTCTTTTTTTGGACAATCGGCTCTGTCTGTTAATTGCAGCATCGTGATCATTTCTGGCAATCTGAAACACTTCTTTTAATGATAATATTTCTCTCAGATCTCTATCTTTAAACTGGATAATAGGGAACATCATGGCATCAGCAAGTTGAGTTGAAAGTACCGCATGACAAGAGCTAAGTTCACCTATAACTTTTGCAAACTGTTGTAAAGTACAGCTCATAACTTCATCATCACCCCCCAGTGGAAAACGCTGTTTTTCATATTCTTTTAAAAGTTTTGAAGTCAGGTGTGTTGCTGCACTTAATTCATTCTGTGCATCATAAATCCAATGCATAGCTTGATACAGCTGGTTCATATAGTTGGAAATAGCTGCAGCATCTTCTTCAAATACAACCAGTAAAGACCTTGTCTGCGAGCTGTCCTCCAGCGTCTCCTCGATGGGCAGCTTGTCGATCCCTGGCCTTGTGGACGAAGCCACCGCCCACAGGTCCCGGTGCCCGCAGCAGCAGCAGCAGCAGCAGCAGCAGCAGCTGACCCCATCCACTCTCCCGCAGCAGGCTCTGCGCCATCCGTGATGTATAATTTTTTTGATGTGTTGTTGCTGTATTCCGATTGTGGATATTTTGTTGAGGATTTCTGTATATATGTTCATCACACATATAAGTCTGTAGTTTTCTTTTTGTCTTTTATCTTTGTCTGGTTTGGTTTTATTTTATCTTTATCTTCACCTCATAGAGTGAATTTGGGAGAGTGGCGTCTGTTTCAACTTTTTGGAATAGTCTGAACAGAATTGGTATTACTTCCTTTTAAAGGCTTGGTAGAATTCAGCACTAAAGCCATTCAGTCCTGGGCTTTTCTTTGTTAGGAGACAGCTGATTGCTGCTTCAATCTCATTGCTTGTTGTTGGTCTGTTTGAGTTTTCTTGTTTTTTTTTTTTTTCTTAGTTCAGTCTTGGTAGTTTGCATTTGTCCAGAAATTTATCCATTTCCTCCGGGTTTTCATATTTGTTGGCTCTAGTCATTTATAATAGTCTTTAATGATTCTTCATATTTTTTTGGTATCGGTTTTAACATCTCCATTTTCATTTGTAATTTTTGTTATTTGACTCTTCTCTCTATTTCGTTGCTGTTGTTAATCACGCTAATGGATTGTCTATTTTGCTTATCTTCTCAAAAAACCAACTTTTTATTTCATTGATCTTTTGTATGGTTTTTTTGGTCTCTATATCATTTAGTTCTCTGATCTTAATTATTTCTTTCCATCTACTACTATTAGGATTGGATTGTTCTTGTTTTTCTAGCTCTTTGAGTTGTAATGTTAGGTTGTTTATTTGAAGTATTCTATTCTTTTGATGTAAGTGTTTATTGCAATAAACTTCCCTCTTAATACTGCTTTTGCAGTTTCCACAGGTTTTGGTATCATGTATCTTTATTTTAATTTATGTCAGCAAATTTTTTGATTTCTTGTTTAATTTCTTCTTGGACTCACAGGTAATTCGAGAGCCTATTGTTTAGTTGCCATGCACTTGAGTAGTTTCCAAAGATTTTCTTGTTATTAAGTTCCAGTTTTAATATGTTGTGGTCTGGAAAGATACTTGAAATGCTTGTGATTTTTAAAAATTTGCTTATACTTGA
>NW_007789650.1:0-2122 GCF_000696425.1 Galeopterus variegatus
CAGATGAAATCAGATACTCTTATTTTCACATTAAATTTTTCAGATGTTCCATAAGTTATGAAAAGTCTTTGAAGTATCTGAGGTTCTGGATTACATGCCTGTCAACTCATACAAATTTTTGCTAAATGGAGAAAATTTGCTTCTGTGCACACTGGTGTGTGTAAGTGAAAATTTATTTCTTTTAGCCATTTGAAGCTCTAGCTACTCTTGGGTTACTGAGAGTGAGTCCAGCTGAGTCTGGGTGAATTAAAAGTCCACACTCAGAAGAGTCCACAGTTGCTGCTGAAATTACAACTAAAAAAAAAAAAAAAAAAAAAAAAAAAAACCCACAGAAATGAAAAACTTTCATTTTTGAAAAAAAACAAAATGGTGTAAAATATTTCTGCTTTATAATTTGCACCATAGTTTGGAAGCAGGTGCAGAATATTTGGAATATTCCTGGTGCTGATTATTTTTATCTTTAATTAGGTGAGATGTTAAATTTCTGAAATTAAGGGTTGCTTTAAATAGGATTTTGAATTTATCGTAAAAGTATCTTTTACACCAATAGGCCATGTTTTACTAGGGGTGTTCCATATACTGGGATAAAAAGATGTATATTTTTTTTAAAACAGTAATTGGAAAGATAAATAAACATATCTGAGGCATAAAACACTTGATTTTAAAAGAGAATAAGAAAATGAACTCATCTCTTCAAAGATATAAATCATGAACTATGTTGTAATAAATTATGGTCCCTAATGGGATAAATAAAAAGTAGTCATTGTCCTAAGAATATTTGTGGTTTAGTTGGGACAGAAAGATGAATAAGTAAATTTGGGGCATGACACACTAAGAGATGCTAAAGAATTAGAATTATTTATTGCTTATTGGAATATATATCCTTGTAAGTTTTACATATGCATGTAACCATATTAAATTATTAAGTTTCAACAAGTTTTTTGCACATATAATGTACGAGTATTCAAAATTATTTATTTAGCAAAGGATTGGCAAAATGACAGTGTGACAGCCATGCTGATACCTTTTTAAAAAACTGTGATAATTGATAATTTGTTTTCCTAGCAAAAAAAGAGCAGATTGTAGTAAGCTACAAAAATAAGGAAGGGCAAGAACTATAGTGATCTTATAAGCTGAGTAAAATAAGTGGAATATTTTGTATTAGTAGTTGTTGATTTTGTTAAAGAAATTTAAGTTTTATTTAAGTAAAATATCTCACATTTAATTTATAATCTAAAATATTTGGGCAGATTTTTTTTTAGTGTTTTAACTTACTGACCTGGCATTGTTATCTACCTCATCTCCCAGACAAAAACCAAAAAATAAAAATTAAAATTAAAATTAAAAAGTATATTATTGGTGTATTTTTGAATGAATAAATACCAAATGTGTTAATTTGGATTCATAACTCTTTTATTGTAATGAAGTTATAACATTTTTTTTAACCATATAATTAAAGCCCATTGGGTTGAAGATGGGATGTATATATATATATATTTTTTTTTTTAAGGCTACAATAACTTGAGTCTTCAGATTTCACAATACAAGCAAGGGTCATTCTCGAGTTTTGGTTGTATGCATGTGCCCAAAGAAATCCAATTTTATTCAGCCACTGCAAAGTGAAAATCATTCTGCATGGATGAACCTGGACAGTGGAGCATCTTTTCTCCCAACATTTTGTCTTTCTTTCTCACTATAACGATTCAATTTCTCAAAGACAAAGTTATCATTTCTGGTTATGAAGGCATTGCTAAAACCTAGGCAGATGATGGAAGAAAAATAATTAAGCTGGAAAATCACACACTTGGACGACAGCAAATATTTAAATTTGTAGTCTAGTTTGTCTTATGACATATTTGAATGTCTGTTTGACCTTTAAAAATCTCTTACTTCAAAAAGTTGACATAAATATTTCCAGTTACTATAAATATTGGCCTCCTAATTTTTCAAAGTTGACTTCATTGATTTTGCCCCATTCTTGAGATTGATACAGTGGAGTTGTTCTTAACTACCACCTCTCCTTCCCCATCGTTTGAAGCCTTTGTACATATTGTCATCCTCTGTAAAATTATAAGCAAGCCTAAGTTTAATTCTTCATTAAGAATCACAAAATTTAATTCAT
>NW_007789651.1:0-2121 GCF_000696425.1 Galeopterus variegatus
GTCTGAGCTTCTGCCACAGGTTACCTGTCTGCTCTTACATTTATGCCTCAAAAATAACCTGCTCATTTGGACTCCCAAGAATTTAAGCCCTGCCAGGTTCCTTCCTCCCAACACAGGCTGGTTTCTAATCATATATGAGAAGATTGCCCAGAATGACACGGAGGGTTATGGGAATCTTCTATTGCTGGGCCACACTCACCAAACTGATCTCCTTCCTATTATTAGCACAGCCTGGTGCTTGCATGAGGCTGCTGCACATCTGGACACTGCACATCTGGACACTGTAGATCCACCAAGCTCAGCCTAGGGAAGCCAACCGTTTCTCTACTTCCCTGGCTCAAATTCCTTTCTTTTTCCAACAGAACCAGCATATCCTATGCTTGAGCTGAGTAATTAACAGAAGCAAAATTTATCAAGCACTTGCTATGTGCTAAGCCCTTGAATATGTGCTTTGTATGCACTACCTCACTCCATCTTTACAAGGGCCCTACGAAGCAGGTGCTATTATTATGCCCATTTTACACAGGAGGAAATCAAGGCTTGGAGAAGTCAAGCCATTCGCTTTGAGGTTACCCACATAGTAGAAAGAGCTGGAATTTGAACTTACACTGTCTGAATCTAAAGCTTATGCTTTTAATCACTATGCTAAAGATTGCAGACTAATAGCCCATGGTAAAATGTTGGCCACAGTTATATTGGGCCACCAGAGTGTGTTGTTTTGTTTTGTTTTTAATAATGACCAATACTTAAAAATCAGAAGAAGTCACATAAAACTTCAGATTTGTGACTTCTCTTTTCAAAATTGGAAGGTCTTTCCATATCGTACAAGGCCAAAATCAAATGAGCTGAGAACTGTCTGCCCTTTACACAGGGTATGATCACTCCAGTTTGCCTCTGTCTTTGCTATTTCTTATTGCAGTAGTACTCAAATGTTACTATTGATCAGAATCATCTGGAGATTGCTGGGCCTCAGCCTAGAGTTTCTAATTCAGTAGGTCTGGATAGGGCCTGAGTATTTGCCTTATTACAGAGCAAGTGTTAGTTGCTATTTCTCATCACATTAATGCTGTTGCTATAGCCTAGAGTTTCTAATTCAGTAGGTCTGGATAGGGCCTGAGAATTTGCCTTATTACAGAGCAAGTGTTAGTTGCTATTTCTCATCACATTAATGCTGTTGCTATTTTTACATTCAGTCCACCCATCCACCTACTTCTTTCATGTTCATACTCACTGCTAGACATTTGAGTTTGCAATCCAGGCATCATGTTAAATGAGCAGCAAGGAATTCAGGGTTCTCCCATCTCTTCCTAAATACCCACCAATCTCTGACATGAAAGCTAATCTGGATTTCTTACTGTTTTGACTTCCTTCGACTCTTTTAAAAATATAATGCAACTTTATTCAGTTTCACAAAGGCAGTAGAAGACAATAAAAAGCACCAAAACAGGCATTTTGCAATAGCTTTTCCCCTATGCTGGAAGAGACCAGCAGAAAAGAGACACCGCCATGTATATGAAAGATTAGAGCTTCTGCTAACATAATCCTGCAGCAGATTTAAAAGCTATAGAATTCACACAGAAGTAACCACTTCATCCATTCTGTTCTTTCAGTAGCACCTGCTTCATAGTCTCAAGAAGCTTCTCCTCTGGTTATAGGAAGCCAAACTCTTTTTGGAGAAATCTATGTGGACAATTATTTAGGAAACAGCGCATCAATTAAAAAATGTTCACTAGGTTTTCACTTTGAGTGCCCTGTTATAATCTTCATGACCTATCTCAAGTGCCACTTATTCAATATGCCCTTCTATGTTAGCCCAGGCAGAAATAATCCCTTCTCTCACAATTTATATTACAATCATTTCCATGACATTCATACCATACTTCCTTGAAATATAAAATAATTATGTTGTTCTCACATTTTCCCTGAGATTATAAGCTCTTTTAGAGCATGAAATGAGACACACATAACTTTCCAGTCTGTATCATGCCTGTAGGGAAAGTGAAGGAAAATGTTCAGGACCCCTCAGATGTTCAGAATCTTGCTGAGTATTTGAGGTAAACATGCACCTGTGCCCAGGTGTTCCTTGGTTATTGTCTAATGTGATTGTGCATGTGCACCCAG
>NW_007789652.1:0-2121 GCF_000696425.1 Galeopterus variegatus
TATGGTGGTTGTTGTATCTTTCTTTCATTATTTGTTTAATTTTTAGCTCCCACCTATGAGTGAGAACATGCAGTACTTTTTTTTTTCTCTGTCTGGCTTGTTTCACTTAAGATAATGTTCTCCAAGTTCATCCATGTTGCTGCGAGTGGCAGAATTTGATTCTTTTTTTATGGCAGAATAATATCCATGGACTATGGTTCTGGTGTCAGTTCTGTTTTCAAAGGCTTTGGAGTACTCATTGAATCTGTTCAGCGTTTGCACCTTCCAAGAGCAATCTAAAATCTGGACAGTAGTCTGCTCCCATAGTTCAGTTCTTTTTAGAGACTACCCAAGCACAGTTAGGGGCCTATCCCTGCATGAGCAAGTTGAGGTGAGTCCAGGAGCTTCTCTTTCTCAAGTTCTGTCCTCTTTGCTATCTCACTCACACTCTTTGGCACGTAGGGCTGCCAAAAATGGGGCTTTAGTCTTTCCGTGCCTTATTGCTTACTTCCTACAATTGACTCAGCCTTCAGAACCAAATTGCAGGAGGATAGTGAGAGAAAGTAGGGCTGCCAAAAATGGGGCTTTAGTCTTTCCGTGCCTTACTGCTTACTTCCTACAATTGACTCAGCCTTCAGAACCAAATTGCAGGAGGATAGTGAGAGAAAAAAAGAGCAATATGGATTTTCTACACACTCCTTAAACAACAAGTTTCTCTGGTCAGAAAGAATGATGCTCGTCCCTTGCAGTTTAAGGGGCATGTTCAGCCAGTAATAGTGACTGCCATGGAATAGTTGCAGCCATGGAGATGGAAGTGTCTGGGGACAGGGGTGGTAAAAAGAGAGGAAAAGAACAGGGAGTTTATCCTACTTTCTCTGTCCTGTAGGGAGCCACCTTCCTTCTTCAGGGATCAGAATGAGAAGTCTTCTCTTAGAGCTTTTTACTGTCCACACATGGTTCATAACTCTGGACTTTATGCTACCTTTGAATCCCCGTTGGGGGATACGGAATTAAAAATAAACAAGTAAACTCACTAACAAATCTATCAGACTTTAAGTTCTGGTTTCTCTGTCCAGCACATTTACGTTTCAGAGTCTTTAGAGAGTTGTTTTACACATTCTATCCAGAAATTTTAGTTGCTTTTAGTAGAAGAGATAGGATGGAGTGTGCCTGCTCTATCTTAACTAGAACTGGAACTTGTCTATAAAGTAGCTTCAGGGATAATCATGACATATGTGAACCTGCTACTACTGAGACTGTACATTTTTTTGAAACTAGATGTTGTATTACAACTGGCAAACCAGTCTGTAAGAAATCTGGTAAACAGGCTGGTAAAAAACAAACAAACAAAAAAACAAAGTAGAAGGAAGAAAATTTTCTGGAGTGTTATTGGAGACATCTTAGAAAAAACCAAGCATTTATATATCCTCAGTAGGACTTGATGAGCTAAACAGAGCAGGGGAAAAATATTCTGGATAACACATTTCAGAGTGCAGGAATAAAGAAAGGCTGGAAGTATCCTTCCGATACCATATGACTTGGTCGATTTTCCAGGACTCAGTCTACGATTTCCTTTTAGCTCTCCACCACACACGTTTCTGGGAAAGTTCTAATTATCTTCTCCGTTGAAAGTACTTTGCTGCTCACAAAACAGGTGGTGTGCAATAAACTATCAAAATATCAACTTGCAAAGAGTATGAGGAACTACAATTTTTCTCACTTAAGTAGTTCAGTGGAATTAACTGAAGCCTCAAACCAAGCCTTCCGACCCTTAAATTGGTGATAATGAGTTATGAATGACCTTACTGTTGTAAATACTTACAAAAACTTCTAAATTACTCTCTGCAGTAATAGGCAGAAAACATAACAAGCCAAAGGCTAGAGCTGGGAATCCCAGCTGGTTAATTATAATACCTGGCTTACTTATTAGAGCATAGTGGATCATGGAATTTTCCACCCTCTTCCTTCTCTGCTTTGGAAGACATCTACCCATTTTCTGATGCTTACACCTCCTTACTTTGTATTGAAGACATTGGGAAAAAAAAAATTCTCCCTATGAAAAGGTAAAGACTACTTGACTGGACTGGCAGGTTGAAAACGTGTGGTTAGAAAGATGTTCCATGAAATATGTCATTTCTAATA
>NW_007789652.1:6029-6671 GCF_000696425.1 Galeopterus variegatus
TGTTTCACTTAATATAATTTTCTCTAAGTCCATCCATGTTGTTGCGAATGGCAGTATTTCAATCTTTTTTATAGCAGAGTAGAATACTATTGTGTAGATATACCACAGTTTTCTTATCCACTCATCTGATGATGGACATTTGGGCTGGTTCCAATTCTTGGCTATTAAAAATAGTGCTGCAATAAATGTTGCAGTACAGGAATCCCTTCAGCATGATGATTTCCATTCATCTGGGATATTCCCAGCAGTGGAAGAGCTGGGTTATACAGTAGATCTATCTGTAATTGTTTGAGGAACCTCCATACCATTTTCCATAAAGGCTGCACCATTTTGCAGCTCCACCAACAATGTACGAGAGTTCCTTTTTCTCTGTAACCTCTCCAGCACTTATCATTCTCAGTCTTTTGGATATTAGCCATCCTAACTGGGGTGAGATGTTATCTTAAAGTGGTCTTGATTTGCATTTCCTGGATGGTGAGTGATGTTGAGCACTTTTTCATATGTCTGTTGGCCATTCGTATATCTTCCTTTGAGAAATGCCTATTCAGCTCCTTTGCCCATCTTTTAATAGGGTTATTTGTTTTTTCACTGTTGGCTGAGTTCCTTGTATATTCTGGATATTAATCCTTTGTCAGATGTATA
>NW_007789653.1:0-2121 GCF_000696425.1 Galeopterus variegatus
TCCTTTAATTCCAAACACTTGACCACAACCTCCCTTCTAGCTTTACTAAATCCAGCCAGCAGTTACCTTCAAGGTTATGTCTCCCTGTTCCCTTTCTAGAGTGATATTAAGAAAAAGTTCAGTTTTTAGTAATAAATATAGGATGCATGAGTGTAAGGATATCTAGTCAGGGATGACAGCTAAAGAGGAGCACAACCTAGTAAACTGCATTGGTAGAGTGGGAGTGAGACTTGGGGAAATATGACAAGGACAACACAAAATATATTTTAAAGCTCTCAGGAGGTGAAGAAGAACAAGAAAGAGATAGATCCACTTCATAGAAAAAGTTTCAGAAAAATGTGAATAATTGAACAACTCATTTGCTTCTTTATTCATTATCAACCACATGAGAACCCAGCAAATGGGCACAAGCTGCTCTAAATGAATTAAGTAAGTTGGAGGAGACAGTATATATTTTGGATGACAGAGATGGGGGAAAAAAGGAGAAAAAAAGAAGAAAAAATCTTAGCAGAATGATAGAATGACCAAGACTAAGTATGACTATTTTTGTGGATAAATTATAATTAGAACCTGAGTTTAAAAAGTCAGCTACCTAAGTAAAGGTTGGCCAAAATATAGTATAATAGCAATTCCTATGAATGAAAGCAAAAAACTGGTCTCAGTGATCACTGCAAGTCAATATAAATTTATATTCTGACATGGTTTTCACCATGTCGATGATAGGAATATTAGTGGCCTGATCAAATGAAATAATAGTTCTATTGTTTTAGTTCCATTTAGATTTAATTAGTTAGCTAGCTTTATTTGTTTTAGTTCTTTTGCTGCACTAATGTAGTAATATTCACAGTACCTCCTTGTCAGCCGTGTGTCTGAGTTCCATAAGTTCCCTCTTCTGAGCTCCTAAGACATTAGTACCAGTAAAGCGATCTTTACCAGAGGTCTGAATCCCAGCTTTGAAGAGAGTCCCTCTCACAAGCTTCTAAGTTTTAATAATTCCTTCCTCTTTCTTTGTTCTCCCAGCCTTAGGGTGGTAGCTGACATTACTACCTCTGTGATACCTTAGTGTTCTCTTTTGCCTTTTCAGTTTTCTGGGTAACAATTCTTTTTATTAAATTCTCTCTATTAAAATAACTTGTCTAGTTTCTGTCTTCTGACTGGATCTTGATAACAGATGAGTAGATTTAGAGTATGGGTAATTGGTAGGTCTTTCTAGATATTAAAGTGCTTGAATATGAAAGAAAATATATTGGATATATTTGAGAGTGCTGGTTTCTTTATATTTCTTTCTTGGAGATTTTCTGGCCTTATATTCTACCACCATAAGTAGTCATGTTCTCGAACATGTGACCTAGCTCCATGGCTACACAGCCGATTGGATCAGAATTGGCACTTTACTTAAGGACAACAGATTCTAGACTGATTAGTGTCTATGACAAAGTTTGGCATAAAGTGCTTTGCCCAAAGAAAGTGAACGAGCTAAATGTATTCTTTCTCTTAAGATATTGAAACAAGAGTCTGAGTTCAAAGCTGGACCAAAAGAAGCATGCGATGCAGGTGAATCAGGTCAATAGCAGAACATTAGTGGCTCATGAATTCCTGCCGTGGAGTTGTTCGGAGACACTTACCTGTGAATCACTCTCTTCTACCCTCATAAAAAGCATTTCTATAATTAAGACTAGGTTTGCTTTGTGAGATGGATATATCCCTATCATTTTCATGTTCAAGCCAAGGATAGATAACTGTCAAGTTTGTTTTAGAGAGAATTTCTTAAATGGAAGCTTTTCATGTTAGAATATAAGATGTATATTTATTTCTGGGCTTTTCTCTAAATCCATTGAATAGGAATATCCTAAGAATGGGTTCAAGTAATATACATTAAAAATACCAGTAATAACAATAAAAATAACATTCTCCTCCAGGCAGTGCTGAAGTAGATGAGTCAGATATGGGAAAAGAACTATATGACTATTCTGGCTGTCAATTGCTGAATGAAAAGCTAACCCAACATTCAGTGTCTTACCATTTTTATTATATCTCACAACTTTGTGGGTCATGAATTGAAGCACATCTCTGCTGGGTGATTCTTCTGTGCTGTCTGACATTGACTAGAGCCACTTGGTG
>NW_007789654.1:0-2121 GCF_000696425.1 Galeopterus variegatus
CTCTCTCGGCCACACAGGACACCTTCCCATCCTCAAAGCTGCCTGGACATGAGGCCCCAGGACCATGATCCACATTACAGATAAGGAAACTGAGGCTGACAGGTGCCCAAGGTCATGCCGTCCAGCCGTGCCAACACCTGTCCTCACATCTACACATCAGCACTCTTCACCCTGAACCCCTATTTTGAGCAGGAGGCGGGAGAGGTGAAAACGAGGAGCTTCGTCCCTCTCTCCACCAGCCACGGCCCCAGGCCCTCGCCTCTGCCTCCCACCACTGCTGCCCGCATCAGTCCTGTGGGTCTCTGCGGAGGGAAGGCAATGGGCTGGGCGTGGGGGGCAGGGACAGGAGCGCAGGAGGAGCCCCTGGGTGGTCTCTGGGCCAGAGCTGAGGAAAAACCATGGTGTGAGCGGCCAGTGCCTCGCCCCCTCCCACACACGGTCACTTGAGGGGAGCTCCACTAATGCTCCCATTTTACCGATGAGGAGACCGAGGCCCAGCCAGCAGGTCTCAGGGGCACGTCTCCACCGGTCCCCCAGCCCTGCCTCCCCAGCCACTCCCAGGAGACTCACTTGAACCTCTCTGGAGTCAGGAAGTTGAGGAGATGGAACAGCTCCTCCAGGTTGTTCTGGAGGGGGGTCCCCGTCAGCAGCAGCTTGTAATCGATCTTGTAGCTATTCAAGACCCTAAAGAACTTGGGGGAGGAGGAAGAGAGGGGGCCCGTCAGGGGCACAGGGTGGCTCCAGTGGCCGGCACCCCACCCTGCAGCCAGCACCACCTACCTTCGACTGGTTGTTTTTGAGCCGGTGGGCCTCGTCCACCACAAGGCAGGCCCACTCAATGGAGCCCAGGATGGCCTGGTCGATGGTGATGAGCTCGTAGGAGGTGAGCAGGACGTGGAATTTGATCTGCACTTCTTTCTGGAGGGAAAGGGGAGCATTTGGGATGAGGCAGCCGGGGCACAGCGGCGAGAGTCTCAAGAGAAAGAGTCAAGGAGGAGATGCGGAAGGAACCCCACAAAGACTCCCAGGAGCCCCAGAGCCTGGCCAGCCTGGGACTGGAGAGGAAGACCCTGGCCACTGACCAGAGGGGTCAGCTGAGGCCCAGAGTACAGTACAAGAGAGGGCGCTGTCGTGGAGAACGAAAAATAAATCCTGCCATGACTACTGCTACTAACAGTAGCAGCTGCTGCTTCTGGAATGGCAGCTTGGGGCAAGCCCTGTGCCCAGCACCTCGTCCTAGAGAACCTGAGGAGCTACGTGGTCACTATCCCCCTGGACGGCTCATGGGGCCTCAGGCTGGAGAACTCTCCCAGGTGCCCATGGCTCACAAATGGCAGGCCCAGGATTCCAGCGGAGAAAGGGGCCCTGCAGTTGGGGTTTGATGCCTGCAGCTGCAGATCTGAAATTCACAATCACTTTGTTGTTGAATTTGTGTTTTGTAAGAAAAGTCCCATGGGACAGTGAAGCGTATGCTGGGGCTTGGAGCCTCTACTCATGCAAGGTCCCACCTCCCTGGGACAGGTCCTCAGCCCCCTGCTCCCTGCCCATGCCCAGTGACCACTGTCACCCTCCACCCCTGTAGCTGATATGAGCGCTAATGTTTACTAAGGGCACAGAGTGCCATCTGGGGGCCACAACCATCCATCCACATCCACTGGGACTTTGTTAGAAATATAGAATCTGGGCCAGCCGGTTAGCTCGGTTGGTGAAAGCATAGCCTTGTAACACCAAGGTCAATGGTTCTGATTCCCATACTGGCCAGCCACCAAAAAAAAAAAAGAAAAGAAATGCAGAATCTTAGGCCCCACCCCAGAGCTGCTGGATGTGAACCTGCCCTTTAACAAGACCCCTGGGGATTGGTGGCCACAGTGAAGTCTGAGAGGCCAGGCCCTGCCCAGCGCTTCCTGACTCATTTGACCTCCCAACAACTCTGTGAAGTGGGTCTGCTACCTCCATTCTACTGAGAAGACTCCAAGGCACAGAGAGGCCACATGACACCAGGGGTCACACAGCTGGTGATGCACTGGGTTGAAGAGTGTCCCCCCAAAATTCATGTCCACCTGGAATTGTTTTCGGAAATAGGGTCTTTGAAAATGTAATTAGTTAAGATGAGGTCACTCT
>NW_007789655.1:0-2121 GCF_000696425.1 Galeopterus variegatus
TTTTTTATCACCAAATAAATATTCCTCCTTTTTAGGAAGAAAAAGCAGTTTGCCAGCTACTTAAATGTATACTTTTTTAAAAAAATCAGAAGCATGTGAACATTTTGCAGTTCAAGAATTTTCTCACACTTTCATTCATTCCTCTCAACTAAAGTTTCCTACGGGAAGTGTGTATGGGGAAGCCATCACATCAAGTTAAGTTTCTTAGAGCCATTTTAAAAAAATAAATCTTTGAAAGATATTTTATGTCGCCTCAATATATTATAGATTTTTTAAAACTTTGACACTATTTTAAAAATTTAATATTAGGCACATGGACTTTACAAAGATCTTCAGATTTTAAACATATATGTTAACACTCAATATGCCAGGAATAAGTCAGTACTATTTACCATCTAGTTTCAATAAATCGTAAAATTTTTTAAAAATATATTTTGTCGTATAACTCACAGGAGCATAAACAGTTTAAAAAACAACTTCATTAGACATTTTAGTAAGAATTTAAATATAATAGACAATTTTTATTTCATACTTTTTTGCTTTCGAAGGTATATATACTTGAAATGAGCAATGCTGGTTGAAAGTAACTAATAGTTTACCACCTGCCATGAATGAATCTGGAGCATATCCATCTTGTAAACAGTGATTCCAGATTTTAAAGACATTTATTTTAGGTTCTAGTTTATCGTTACTTCTGATTCCTCTTGTATCTGCATTGCCAAAAAACAATACTTTTTAAAACTTTGATAACATGATTTTGTTGAAGAAGGATGGTGATTATTGCAAAACACTTCATTTTTGGATTTATGACTATCAATGTGAGTGATTAATCCAATGATTTTTTTTCATTTCTATTCTACATCATTTAGTTCCTTTTGATCACCTTTGTGTAAATAGCTGTCTTCAGCATTGTTCAACTCAGGAACTATATTTTCATGGATAAACATCACAAAGTATTAAAAATACTGTCACACCATCCTTTCAGTAAACTTAGATGGTCTAGGTCCTTTGTCACAAACTATTGCATGATTAAGTCCTTCCTGTTGAGTACCTGGATAAGAAGACCATATTCCCTTGTTGTCCTTGGAAATATTTGGTTCATTCATCCATTTTGAGTATGAGAAAAATCACCTAGAATATGCATCTGAAGACTCATGCTCTAAGATTTTGTGTACATGATTAATTTCTTCAACATCATAAGGGTACTAATGTTCTAGAGTACTGCCCCTCTGTCTCTTTGCATTTACTTTCTGATTCCTTCAGTATTGTGAAAATCCCTTTGTTTTCTTCTACTTGCCATTATGGGCAAAAACCGAAAAATTCTGAACTCAACTGTATTCACTGAAAGCTAAAAAAAAGTTTGAAAAACAAAAAAAGACTCTAAAGACAGTATCCAGACTTTCATACCTTCCTGAAAAATGATGCAATACTTTGGGCAGTGCTACATAAAAACTGAAAAATGATGTAATAGTGATCATTCATTTTACTGCTACATTATCCTTTTGGATGATTCCATCATTGTTTCATTTCCTTATTATTTTAGTCTTTCTTTTTTAGCACAGTTGAGGATAATTAGTGATGATTAAATAATTCCTGAAATAATGAAATAGCAAAATGTTTCAAAAGATATAAGAAAATTAAATCACTAAAATCCCATAGTATATCTTAGATTTATGACAGTCCAAAGAATCAGTATGGGAATTGCAAGATATGAGTTTTAATCTATTTTTAAAAAGTAAATTTTCTTTGTCCTTTGGAGAATATCTAAGAAAGACTTGAAGTCATGAAATATCAATTCTTATAGTTAGAACTGCTTAAAAAATAAGCCCCAAACTAAAATTTCATCCAATGGACCTGGATACTATCATAAAACATTTCCAGTGAGTGTCACTGGGAATAAAAAGTATTTCTTACAGAACTGAAAATTTTATAAATGCCAATTGTATGTTCATCAGTCTAGATCACAGAGTCAGGGTTCCCAGACCTGCTTTCTTTGTTGGAAATGCCCGTCATTCCCCCAAAAGCTTGGCACATATGGCTATTTTTGTTCTTAGAGACCATACCACTCAATCTACCAGTAGTTGTTCCGAGGAGGACAGTTGACTCAAGTTGAGAATATGA
>NW_007789656.1:0-2121 GCF_000696425.1 Galeopterus variegatus
AACCAGCCTTCATAAATAGATAGATACTAATTAAAAACATGAGGAATTGTTTTTAAAAACATATTCCATTTATTAAAACTATATTATCTAATATATCCTAACCATATTTTTCTTTAGCTTACAAGAACTAGCTGTAGCCACTACTGAAAACATATTTCATTCTACAAACAAATTCATCTACAGTGTCTGCTTTGTCACAATTATCATGAAAATGGATTAATAAAAATTTCCTCTTCCAAGAGTAAGCAAAAATATACTGAATGAGCTATGTTAACATTAAAATCACAGGTATTGAAATGTTTGTTACGATTATGAATAAATCCAACAAACTACCAAAATCTGTTGACCCAGCATCTCGTCTCATTAACTTTCCCAGATCCTTTCCAATACCTTCAGCTGTACATATACAGCTCTGTTCTTCATCCCTTTTTTCTCCATGTCTGTTGACATACTCCTAAAGATTCAGATTTGTCTTAGTTTTTGTTATCATTTTGGCCATTGACCAAGGGAACAAGAAGACTTTAACCTTATGGCCAAAAATTGTTTACCAAAATTTTCAGGTAGATTGCTTCCCAGACTGACATCAAGCCTAAGTGCCTGGGTAATTGTGTTTTGACCTTTATCGAATGCTTCTTTGATTCCCTTGTAAGTGACAACCATGACCTACAAGTAAGGTCACTGTATTAGTTTGTTTCTTTTGCTTATAACAAAAAACTTGGAACTGGGTAATTTATAAAGAAAATGAAGTCTATTGCTTACAGTTTCAGAAGCTGGGAAATCCAAAGTCCAGGAACACATCTGGTGAAGGCTTTCTTTGGTGGTGGCTTCAGTGATGGCAGGGTATTACATCGTGAAAACAGTGGGGCAGAGAGAGCAGAGACTAACCTCTCATGCGCTCTTCTTTTAAAGCCTTCAGATCTACACCCTTGACTTCCATTACTAATCCATTCACTACAGCATGGTCCTACAATCCAATCACCTCTTCAAGGCCCCACCTTTCAATTACTCTAATAGGGTTTCCCACTCTCAACAGCTACAGTGGGAATTAAGCTTCTAATATATGGACTTTGCAGACACAATTCAGTCAATCCACAGCAGTCACTGTTTGTTACCTATTTCTCTAGTTTTTTCAAAATCTGAAATCTACATGATGCAAACTCACTGACTGGCTTTGACTGTTCAATATAAGGACCTCTATTTACTGTCAATGTCATTAAACTCTGACACTGATATACCCACTGGTCCTCCACTCATATTCCTCTGACACCATAATTTGTTCTCTTTGCTTCTAATACTATTTTAATTTTATTTTTTTAGCATTACATATTCTGTGAGTCTCGTTGGGTCCTTCTTGTTCCTGAACCTGAATAGTCTTTAATTTGGCACCTTTAACTCTGATCAAATAGCTGTGGTAGTGGCTGGTATGGTAAGGAAATATGGCCAGAAATGGAAAATGCCATTATGACAGTCTATGAATAAATTACTTTACCAATTTGGTTTCAACAGCAATTATGAAGAATAACCTATATTATTTAGGACATCAGGATCTTGTTTCAATAGCAACTATGGAGAATAGCCTATGCTATATTATTTAGAACAGCAGGATTTTGATATTCAACATATTCTTAAATTTACTTCCTGTAACAATTTACTTAATGTTATTAATTTGTGTGCTATTTCTAAAATATGTTCAGACATATTGAATCATTTCAGAGAAGTTGTATTATAGGTCTACTTTTAAACATTTCAGATAAAGTAAAAAGGTTTAAATCAGACAGCACTAAAATTTTCAGTAATTCTTATGTAGTATGTTAATGAATAAGCCTAATTTTTATTACATGTGTATCAAAGTCATACACTTTTTGTTATGTCCACAGATGTATCTATGGTATCCATTGATACTTCATTTTTAATGGGGCAGATTTTAACTGGGGGAAAGAAAAGAAAAAAAAATTCCACCACCATAGACTAATACTGAACATATTTCATGAAGCCAGAAAAATGTTTTGGGAGATGAGATACACTAATGAGGACATCAGGCTATGAGAAGCTAAATATAAAAGATTGATAACAAGAACATTTTAATATAGAATATGTTTTTGTTAGGACAATGTAATTTAC
>NW_007789657.1:0-2120 GCF_000696425.1 Galeopterus variegatus
GTGTGGCTTTTTTTGATAATGTGTATAATTCTGTCACAGGAAAGAGATAGATCTTTGTATTAAATTCGGTACAATAAATAATGCTAATTTCTGGTTTTTGACAAAAGTATCTTTGACAGAAGACATCAGCAGCAAATAATTATGCAAATGTTTTAATACAGAAATAAGTGCTTTTTAGGTTGTTGAGAGTAAAACGATTAAAGTGATTCTACAGGCAGAAATCAACAAATACATTGCGGAATGTTTTGAGGATTAACTTCAGGGAAGTCAGAAAGAAGAAAGATATGAAAAGAAACTACGTGCACACAGTTCTGCATCCCTGCAAATCAGGACTGTAGAAACAGTGCTGCTGTTTTAGTACTGTCACTGGGGTAATATTCTGAGACATGATAAATGGTAATTATTATTATAATAACTCCTTATTTTATAGAAAAAGGGGCTGAGAATTAGAGATTAATCTGCTTTAAAAAGCAGTTTGTAAATACTGAGTAGCAGTTATGTCTGATTTGGGAAACATATAATATGTTTGACATAAACTAATGTTGAAATAACAATAATTTGGATATTTCTTCACCATTTGTACAAAATTTTTTAAAAATTCAAGAATGATTTTTCAATACTTACATACCTTGCTTCAAGATCTGTGATGATGGAAGTGTTTTGCTTCCTCCTCATTTGTTTTGCTTGTTAAACAATTAATTCTGCTCTACTTGGCTTGGAAAATAGATAACATCTTTTAATCTAAATTGCTGATGCAATTTCCAGCCTTTAAAATATGTTCAAAGAAGGAGCAGCAGCCTTTTTACTGTTCTTATCATAGAAGTACACTACTTGTAAAAGAGTGAAATAAACTTGTAGCCTAGCAAACATAAAACAGGCATAAATTGTCCAGGTTATACAGCTTCTCCAAGGTTCAGCTGCAATATACTATAAGCTATTTCTCCATCATGACACTCTGTTTCGATGTTCCCTGGGATGGGGAAGTGGCATAGGGATTAGGGCTTGGAGTGGGAAATGAGAATTACCGTGTGACATCCATCTGTACACTGTTAAAGAAAAAATATTAAATGACACTTATTAAAGCATGGTAAGAAAGACTTTATTCAAGGGGGGCATAGTGATAGGTATAGAAACCAGTGCCATGCCGTCTTGCAGTGGGGAGGAGAGATTGGACTCAACTCTGAATACAAGGACAAGTAGGAATTTATAGCCAAGGAGCCAGGGTAGGGTCAGTGGATGGAAAATTACTAAGGAAAAATCAGTGGTAAGGGGATTCTGGCTAAACCGACCTAGAAGCATTCTTTCTCACTGCAGGCCAGGGTGACCAGACAATACCTGAGGGATGGTGGGAAATGAGGAATTTAATCAGATATCAAGAGTAGGGGATTCTGGTTAAACTGACTTAGCAGGATTCTTGCTAAAATTGAACAATGTAGAGTTAGGGTTAGGGTTAGGATTTAGTCAAGGTGGGCATCATTTTCAGCCCCTGTTTTATGTCATGATTTCCTCTCTAGTCGCTGCTTCTGATTTGGAGAATTGGGTGGGGCAGGTAAAGATGAGTGTAAGGAATCACAATAGGAAGGGTCAGGGAAATATATCTTCTCAGATGTGCATCAGTGAAATTCAAGTTTCCCAAACCATAACAATAGTTTGGCTCCAGCTCCCTCCCCTTTGCCTTAAACCCTCATCAAGAAAATTGTTAAAATAAAGCTAAAAACAGCACTAGTAAGAAAACATGGCCAAATGACCTTTAACTTTGAGACAAGAACCCTAGTCATGAAGTAGGACACAGAGAGAGGCTGGGTGTAGCTGATTTTTAAGTTTTTCTGGATGTAATTTGAATATACCCATTTCTGTGAGTCTCAGGAAAAGTGGCATTCATCTTTTCTCTAGTTTGCAGAGACCACTGTTTCCTCCTCTCTTTGTATGTGTGCACGTTCTTTGTTGAATGTGCATTTGGTGGTCCTGGTGACCAGTCAGTCTCTAGTTGGTGATTTCCTGAGCTGTAAGTTCTAGCTGTACGGGAGGAGGTGGTATGACCAGGGCAGCATGAGGGACGCCCAACCAGTGTGAGGCTGTCCGGGTGCAAGGAGGGGGAGAAACACTGTGGCCTGGGTCTC
>NW_007789658.1:0-417 GCF_000696425.1 Galeopterus variegatus
CTTATTTAACATAAAAGTTTATGTGTTGATTGACTGCAAATTAAACACATTTCTTCAGTGCATTACAGTAGAATTATATAGGCACTCAATTTTCAGTAGAATGTTAACAGAGAAAATAAATCATCAGGATGTACCTAATCTTTCAATTTTTTCTTTAGTAATATATGTATCTATCTATATCTATATCTGTATCTATATCTATATCCATATATGCTAACCAGCCAGCCCCTGAATAACACTTATAATATTATTATTTATATAACATGTATCAATTATATATACAAACATATATTAATGGATTGCTGATATATAAATATAAAAATAAATCCTTAATTGATGGTGCTCTTTTCTTTTCTTTTCTTTTTTTTTTTTTTTTGTGTCCGGCAACGGATCGCAACCCTCAGTGTCGCGCCCGTA
>NW_007789658.1:1417-2120 GCF_000696425.1 Galeopterus variegatus
CTTTTTGTCTAGAACAGGACCGGCAACGGGATCGCAACCCTCAGTGTTGCGCCCGCACCTCGCTCAGCCAGTGAGCGGGAACCAGTCTGTATGTGGGATCCGAACCCTCGGCGGGAGCACCGCCACGCTCCCAAGTGGCACACTGTAGCAGTGCGCCACCGGGCCGGCCCCAATGGTGCTCTTTTCTTATAAAAATTTGTAGTCAATCTTACAGAATTAACCCATAACATTTTTGGGCTTAAGATCTCAAGCTGATATTGTGTTTACTTGCTCACTCTGGCTTTTATATTGTCTCTTCATTATGGGGGTTTGCATCTATTATCTAGCAACTTAAAGCAAAAACTTTTGTTTAAAACACATCAGAGTTTATGATTCAGCACTGTTGTTTATTAGATTAGTGGATTTGGACAAATTAGTTTCTTGCAAGTTTATTTGGATGTTTAATGTGTGTAACTATGCATCTACTGAAAAATTTTGCATGTTCTTTTTCATTCTCTGCAATTTTTACTTTGATTTTCCCTGAATTAGAGCAAGAACTTAAAGAAACTTGGGAAGTAATGAATGCAGAAACTTCTACATTTCAAAATTCCTCTAGTCCCATCTCCTGATCTTTTAAAATTTTCTCTCACGTCCAGTACAATATATATTATTTTACTAGTTAGTGTAAATTTTTAATTAAATTATATCTAATTCCATAGCATTT
>NW_007789659.1:0-2120 GCF_000696425.1 Galeopterus variegatus
AAGTGATGCCTGTCTTACTTTACATTCATAGTGAAATGTGTTACTGAAAAACTGAGTGAGACATTTTCATGCACCTGTAATTGTAATCCATTGGATTCTTTAATTATAAGTCTCAGGGTGAAAGAAGGCTGAATATATACTTTTTTATAATATAAGATATATGATGGGCTAACTGCTTCCCTAAATTATAATCCAATAATATTTATTCCATTATGATGTAGTAGAAGGATCAAGAAGAGAAATACAATATGATTCTCACAACGAATAGTTTCCTTTTACTGAAAGCACATAATCAGTTTTAGGACTCAATGAAAGAAAATAATCTGGTTTTATGTAAACTGGTTAAAAAAATTATGATGCATCCTGCAATAAAATATAGTGAAGTTATTTAAAATACATAGTTAAATACTGTGTAATTATTTTGATATGGAAAAGAATATTATTGACAGTGTTGAGATAAACTTGAGGTCATTTTTAAAAAACAAATACAAGAAGCTTAACTCGTGTTTATTTGACTTACCTTTGAGGAGAGAGCCTTGGGGTTTGGGAAGAAAGATTTTTTTCTCTTCATTTTATGCATGGCTATTGTGCTTTGAATTTTAAAAGATATGCATAAATATTACTTTTATTTATTAAGAAACTATAAATGAGTAGACTAAACATTATATTCACAGAAATGCTTATTTTAATCTTTAAAATTTTCTAAAGTAAAAAATTAGTGAATACCATTGATTAAATAATATATCATAAATACAAAAACATAATCTCATTTCTGTTTCTATTATATTAAAACTAAAATTTTATACTATTACATTGTCACCAGTCAAAATGACCAACAGACAGATCAGATTAGTACATCTATCTTCAAATTAAGATATTATTGTTGGAATGGTTAGTTTAACTAAAGTTTACTGAGGTATATTTTTGTTATAAGAAAGTCTGCTTCCAGAAAAAAAAAAATGACCTATGGGTCATTTACTGTAAAAGCTATTATAGCTATAAAAATTAAATAAGGTAAACCTTGGTGGAACTGCAGGGTTTTTTTTTTCCCTCTTCTCTATGTATGTCAAATGAAAGGAACCTCTTTTATATGAAAAATTGTGCTAGAATATTATTAAAGCTATTACATAAAAAGGAGTTTTAGAAATGCAGAGGTTATTTAAAAACTAATGTATTAATTTTGCTAAGAAAATGTATTGTTTAGTAGAAGAACACTGAAAACAAAATTTTAAAAATTACAAAAGGGAATTTTAAGTGGTGGAGTTTTGGGTACTGTGACAAATAATATGCTCAAAATCACTCATATCAGAGCAAGTTGACCTGTGCTCCTGTGAGACTGATCTTGGGCCCCTGTTGTAACTTTCCAGTGAAATTTTCTGACATGCTGTAATCTCAATTCAATATATTATTTATGATCACTTCTAAAAATGAACAGACTTTGTTTAAAAGACATTTCATTATCTATCCAGATCAAAGTAACTTGTTAGAATACATTCAAACATAACTCTCAGCCACGGAGCAATTGCTTTGGTCATGGTTATTCCATGGCTATTTTGATGTGTTTTATGACTAACTAGGCACACTTATTGTAATGAGCTCTATTCTGTGAAAAATCCACATCAAGCTGTGCATAGATGGGTACTCGTTCTCAAGCTGTGTTCCTTAAATCGTCACTTTATAGATTAATGAATATAGGGAAACCTCCAAAAGCAATTTGTCTTTGCATGTTTTCTGAAAGTGCTACTCGATATACTGCATAGTAAGTTACCATGATAACTGTCTTTGGGAATTTACTGTGGAGTTTAAGATTTCGATAATGAACATTCTCTGCCTTCAATAATAATTAAAGAGAATAAGCAGTGTTTATTAATTAATTATGTAAATTTTAACATAAAATAATATTAATAATTATAGTCTAGTGAAAAACAAGAGACAGGAATATTTTACTTCTATTAACTAACTGCTCAGAAAAGTAAGCAATTCAGTCAAATTAAGTATGCTGCTGCTACTACAAAGTGGAATTTAAGAATAAATAATCAAATTAAAAATATTTCATGCTTATAAAATCCTTGAAAAGGATCGATAATGAACAGGTCTACATCTGATTATAAAATCAATGG
>NW_007789660.1:0-2120 GCF_000696425.1 Galeopterus variegatus
TCCATAAAGGCTGAACCATTTTGCAGTCCCACCAACAGTGTATGAGGGTTCCTTTTTCTCTTCAAACATGCCAGCACTTACCATTCTCACTTTTTGACTCTTATGACTAATGCTGTTATAAGCATCTGTGTACACGTTTTTGTTGAATATGTGTTTTTAGTTCTCTCTAGTATATACCTCTGAGTGGAATTTCTGGGTCATATGGTAACTCTATGTTTAACCTTTTGAGGAACTGTCAACCTTTCCCACAGCAGCTGTACCATTTCACATTGCTACCAGCAATGTTTGAACACCACTTGTTATTGTCCATGTTATTATTATTATTATTATTATAATACAGTGAGGCCAGAGACGATGCTTATAGGGCAGACAGAATGCTGAATTAAGCCATTTGCTTCACTGAAACTGGTGTTCTGTTTCTCCCTTTCAGTTCCTGTTTATTTCTTACTGCTGTTGAGAAGTGAGACATGAAATCCACATAGCTGATGTCCTTCTCTTGTGACTTTTAAAAAAATGATGCGATTTAAAAAACGAGGATTAGTATTAGTGACAGGGAACAGCCATTTTCTTAGAGATGCTTAGTTCTCAAATAATTTATCATTCAAGATTTATCAGTTATCTGAATTTTATTGTGTATGTGTGGAATACTATTGCTTTATGTCCTCTAAGATGTGAGAGATGTGTGTACTTCACCTTGAAAAAGGAATACCTGAATATTCCTTAACAAAATCACCTTGTTCTGATGATTCCACTGAAGAACTGATACTGTTTTTGTAAAGTAAGGAATAAACCCGTCACAGCTTGCTTTGAAAGGTCATTGTCTCTTACAAAGTAGATTATTAGCTCACTTTGTTCTATGAGCAGGAACCATACTGCAGCTCTGTAAAACTATATATATAAAGTAAATTTCTGCTATCATTTTGGCTTGCTCTTGTAAAAGAAATTTCATGCCTACCAGTTTTTACTTGCTAACATAAGTCACAACTCCTCACGGTTAGAGTAGCAGGACAGACAGGAATGGTGTCTAGCGTTTCTCTGCTCTTAATAAATGCAGTTTACCAAGCATGGGAAACATGTATAAAAACACTGATGACAAATTTGGTGGTTTAATATTTTTGATGTTGATGGGACTGGTAGTTAGTAGGTGAGTCACAGCAGTAATTGAAATGAACTTGCATTTTGTAGAAGTGAATGACAACAATGGAACTTGTCCTTTGGTTCATGTGTGTCGTTCAGAATGGGAGCGCTGTTCTCCTAAGGTATGGCCTATTAATCTATGTGAACAATCAATCCTCAATAAATAACATGTATCAGACACAGTGATTTAGCCTGTCACTTAGAAAAGCCTCTAAACTTATGTGAAAGTAAGGGATAAAAAAAATGCCATGATATTTTCTTGAAGAACTATAATTAATTCTGTGTGTTCTTTCTTTCTAAGCTGAGAATGGAATGGGGGAAAATTCCACTAAAAGGAATAATGATTCTTTGATACATCTAAACTACCTTTCTTGCAGTAACTAATTCATCTAGAGTGTCCAGGAAGGAGGAGTTCTGCCTAAATCTGCTTAATCGGTTTAAACAATGAAACAGTTATAACTGCTCTCGTTGCAAATGTACTTATGTTCTAAAATGTCACAGTCATTACAAGACGTGGTCCGGTAGAATACGGTGAGTTTTCTCAATGAACCAGGACCCTCATTAAGAACACCAGTTATTACTCTTTGGTCATACTGGAATGCAGTCTGCATCCTTTGAGGTCTGTAGGTTTAGCCTGACTTTTTTATGATTTTTCCCAGATGGCTGGTTCTCCTGCCTCCTGCCAATGTATAGGTTTTTTTCTTTTTAAGCCCAAGCCCATGACCTGAAGTTACTGTGCTCTTCCATTTAGTATTTTTTTTCTTTCTTTTTGCTCCCTTGTGATAATTTCTATTCCCTTCTGCCACTTTTAGCCACTGGCAGCCTACTCCAACTTCCTTTATGAGAAGAGCTAATTGAAGAGTTGAGATTAGAGGAACAGGAGAGAGAGTAGTTATTGATAGATGAGGTCCCATAGGAAGAGGGGTGGTAATTAGGGAGGTAAGAAAGTTTCAATTGGATGATGTCCTTTTTCTGTGTAGTCA
>NW_007789661.1:0-2120 GCF_000696425.1 Galeopterus variegatus
GGGTCCAGCACACAGCCTCTGCCAGTTTGCTGCAGCCCTGCCCCAGAACAGAGCATTTGGAATGTCTAGCCGTGGCAAGAGGATTCCCTCCTCACTAAGGGAAGCCCCAGGGAGGGGACTGAAACAGTCCTATAAACCCAAACTCATGCCCTCCCTCTGCCGATGCTGCCACACCAGCCTTCCCGAGCGGATGGGCCAGATGCTCTGTGTATGTTGGTGTGTGATTCACTGAGCCATCAGCACTTTACAAAAGACAGTCTTTATTTTGTAATACTTGCGTCCAGTGGGATTGACACTTAAAAGAATGTCTCATTTAGAAGTCTTTCCTTCATTGCCCTTGTTATCTCTTTTACATTATAATAGATCTAAAACCCTTTTTGCCTTATATAGTCTGAGATGCGTGACATCCACTCTGTGTCCATAAGACAGACTTGGGACTTTAAAACAGGACAAACAAGTCTGAGGCTTTTTGTAACAGATTTCATGGGAATTACTGGATGCTAAATGGCAATTAGAGCAGAATTCCTGTGGTTTTAAGCTTGTCTTATCTTGAGTCCTTATCTTGGGCCTGCCCTGTACATTTCTTTCTTATCGACACGGGGGAAGAAGTGTTTTTGAAATCTAAATGGAAGGAAAGCAAGTGAGAAATTAGAACAAAAGTGAATATTTAAAAAATACTCCTTTACAGACAGTGCTCCCCAATTCATGCAGACTTTACACTGAAAGAGTGGCCTGTGCCATCTGCCATGCTGGCTTCTGCTGGAGAGGCTCCATGGAGTCACTGCTGAGGGCCGGGAGGCAGGTGAGCTGGCTCCGGGACAAGGCCAGGCATGAGCAGCAAACTGCAGGGGTCTACTGTGTCACCATTCCCCTGCCACACACCCACCGATCTGTTGCCTTAACCAGACTGACCAAGACCCTTTGGGGGCCATTGGCCTCACTCTTGGTCCATTCTGTCATCAGGGACTACCTCCTGTATCGTTTTTCATAAAACAAAATCAGAATCATGACCATCAAATGGTCTTTGTCCCTTTAAAAAGTCTGATTAAAATTCTCTTTGTAAAACCCTGTTTTATAGTGCCAGACAAATAGTCAACCCCAGGAAAGTAGGCCAGGAGCTCCTACAACACCGTGTGAGTAAACACCAGACACTTACTCTCCAGGTGACTCTCATCCAGTGGGTGGCATCTGCAGAGCCTCCTGGGGTCGGGGGAGATTCTGGGGGTCCTGCCCTCAGCCTCTCTCAACCTTAGGTGCCTGACCCGTCCCATGAAGGGGATGAAGCAAACACAAGATGATTTCTTTGTCTTGCAGAGTGGAAGCCCTGTGGTTGGTTCTGAAGACCAGGTGGAGGCTGAGGGTCTCTCTCTGAGCAGGGGCTCATGGCAGCAGGCTCTGTCCTGCCATCTCCTCCCACCCAGTCCCTGACTCACTGGGATCACAGGTCCCAGTCTGTGGGGCTGCTCTGCCATGGCCTTCCTCTGTCTCCCAGGCCCTGTCCAGCCCATGCTTGTGTCACTGTGTCCCAAAGTGCAATTACCCATGCCCCTTTTCAGTCTGGGGACTCCAGGCAGCCATAGGCTGTCCACTCAGGGGAGCTGAATCCCAGGTCATCCCTGCTCGTGCCCCTTAAGAGTTGCCCAGGCAAGGTTCCTGGTTTGTACACTCATCCCTGCCACCCCCCAACAGTGATGAGTGGGTGAGATGAAGACTAGGGTAGACTTTTAGTGTGCCTGCTCACCCTTCCCCAATCCCCATTGATCCCCTCATGCTGACCTTGAAAAGCACGGACACTTCCTGTAGAGGTAGAGTGTGCTTAGGGAAGGAGGGCCCTGGGCAGCCCACCCAGTGTGGGTGGCACCCCCTTATGGCAGAGGTGCCTTTATAACTGTGACTCCTGGATCACTCCCGTGCCCAGCCAGAGTCTCATGTGAAGCCCTCCACCTTCTTTTCAGGAAGATCTAACGCTGTCTCTTCCCCTCTGGCTGCTCTGTGGATAATCTGCTTAACCACCTCCTCTCCTCCTCCTGGCCCAGCACACAGCCACCCCCTTGCCTTCTCTCCTGCAGGTTCTAGTTCAGCACCTCGGAGCCCTCAGACCCTCCACCCATCATGACTGG
>NW_007789662.1:0-2119 GCF_000696425.1 Galeopterus variegatus
AGATATGGAGGAAAACAGCAGTGTTACCATGTTGGTGCCAGATATTGGGAAACAAGAAGCTGTATTAACTACTGAAAGTGTCAGTCCTTCATTGGAAGTTGATGAACAAAGAAAAGCTAAAACAGATCCATTAATCCATGTTATCCAGAAGTTAAGCAAGATAGTGGAACACGAGAAGTCACAAAAATGTCTTTTAATTGGGAAAAAACGCTCACGTTCCAGTGCTACAACACGCTGTCTTGAAACCCAAGAACTTTGTGAGATTCCAGCTAAAGTAACTCAGTCACCTGCTGCTGACATTAGAAGGGTTGAGCTGTCACAAACAAATTTTACCCCTGACTCTCTTGCCCAGAATGATGGGAAAGCTATGTCTTACCAGTGCAGCCTTTGTAAATTTCTGTCATCATCTTTTTCTGTGTTGAAAGAGCATATCAAACAGCATGGTCAGCAGAATGAAGTGATATTAATGTGCTCAGAGTGCCATATTACATCTAAAAGCCAAGAGGAACTTGAAGCTCATGTAGTAAGTGACCACGAAAACTATACCCAATCCAAAGCCCAACAGTGCATGAGCCCCTCCAACTCCTTATGTCAGAGAACCATAGAAAGAAATAATGAAAACTTTCCTGACATCCCAGTGAACCATCCACAAACTCATACTGTCCAAACTGCATCCACAGCAGAAATGGGTAGGAGGAAATGGTATGCATATGAACAGTATGGCATGTATCGATGCTTGTTTTGTAGTTATACTTGTGGCCAGCAGAGAATGTTGAAAACACATGCTTGGAAGCATGCTGGGGAGGTTGATTGCACCTATCCAATCTTTGAAAATGAAAATGAGCCTCTAGGCTTGCTGGATTCTTCAGTGGCTGCTGCACCTGGTGGGGTCGATGCAGTAGTCATTGCTATTGGAGACAGTGAATTGAGTATCCACAATGGGCCATCCGTACAAGTGCAGATTTGCAGCTCAGAACCATTATCATCTTTAACTCCTTTTAAACAGAGTGCAGAAGCAGGGGCACACCTAAGTCAGCCAGTTACCCTCAACCCTAATGAGGAGGAAGAAATGTTGGAGGTGATTTCTGATGCAGAGGAGAATCTGATTGCTGATAGCCTACTTTCATCAGCACAGAAAATCATTAGCAGTAGCCCAAATAAAAAAGGTCATGTTAACGTGATAGTGGAGCGTTTGCCAAGTGTTGAGGAAACTCTTTCACAGAAACAATTCTTCATGAATGCTGAAACTGAAGAGGGGAAAAACCCGAGCTCAACAGAAGCCCAGATTGGGTGCAAAAGAACAGATGATGTTTATCACGCTGAGAAATGTACTGTTGATATTGGGGGCTTGATCATAGGTTGGAGCAATTCAGAGAAGAAAGACAATGAGTTAATAAGTAAAGGCCTGGCTACTGATGAGAATGCCCCACCAGGCCGAAGAAGGACAAATTCTGAGTCTCTTCGACTACATTCATTAGCTGCAGAAGCCCTTGTCACAATGCCTATAAGAGCTGCAGAACTAACAAGGGCCAACCTTGGGCACTATGGGGATATAAATCTTTTAGATCCAGATACTGGACAAAGGCAAGTAGATAGTACATTGGTAGCATATACAAAAATGATGTCACCACTTAAAAACTCTTCAGATGGATTAACTAGTTTTAACCAAACCAACTCTACCTTTGTAGCACTCCCTGAGGATAAGCAAGAATTGTCAGATGGGCAAGTTAAGACAGGCATCAGCATGTCCTTACTCACCGTAATTGAAAAATTGAGAGAAAGGACAGACCAAAATGCTTCAGATGATGACATTTTGAAAGAGTTGCAGGACAATGCCCAGTGCCAACCCAACAGTGATACAAGTTTGTCAGGAAACAATGTGGTGGAATACATCCCCAATGCTGAACGACCCTACCGTTGCCGCTTGTGTCACTATGCAAGTGGTAACAAGGGCTATATCAAGCAGCACTTGAGAGTCCATCGACAGAGACAGCCATATCAGTGTCCCATCTGTGAGCACATAGCTGACAACAGCAAGAACTTGGAGACCCACATGATCAACCACTGTAAAACAAGAATATACCAATGCAAGCAATGTGAAGAATCTTTTCATTATAAG
>NW_007789663.1:0-2119 GCF_000696425.1 Galeopterus variegatus
GCAACACTGAGGGTTGCGATCCGTTGCTGGACACGGAAAAAAAGACAAAAAAAAAAAAAAAAAGACTATAGTTTTTCCAGAAAGTATTCCTGGCAGGAATGCACTATACGCTGAAGCTCACAAAATCAAACTAAAATTTCAAAAAAACAGACCTACAAAATATGTCAAATATATACAACCATTTTTCTTGTTATTTTTCTTTAAAAGATGAAGATATTAATGTTTGGACAGGCTTAGGTAACATGGCCAGACACAGCAGAGTTGGAACCAGAAGCCAGGTATCCAGACTAAGAATTCCAGTTTTCAAGACAAATTGGAACTACTCACAGCTTGTCACCCAGTTTAATTCAAGTTATCTATGTCTTTCTACTCCATTCTGAGTGCAGATGGATCCTATTCAATCTTTTCAATCAATGTTCAATATTAATAATTATTTACTAGACACTAGGGACATAACAGGGAAGTAATAGGCATGTTCCCTGCTCCCAAGATTACTAGGGTTCATTCTCCATGCAACCTCTAGAATGATTAAAGTGAATTCCACGCTTTGCTAAAACACTCATATTCATGCAGTCACCCTAATTCACCTTGATCCTTGTCATTTCTGTATCACCAGAAGGACCACCTATTGCCTCACCTGGCTCAGACTCCTACTCAAATCCTCTGTCACTTATACAACCCTCTCGATGGCAATTGCTGGCAGCTTCTTTTGCTCAAGGTATTTCAGTTGGGAAAAAATTAAAAGCATGGAAGTGTGCCTTGAGCAATGGTGGCTGCTGTTAAGTGCCCTGGCAGCTTGTCAAGATTTAGCCACCTGCCTGGAAGAAGTTTTACTCACCAGCAAATTCCAGCCTCTCAGTCATTTCTCTGCCTCCTTCCTGCAAAACTCAAACACTTATGAACACTATATTATTTCTGGATTTTATTCATTATGATCTTCAAGAAAGTCAAAAGTGTTTGACTCAAAAAAACCATTGTGGAAAAAGCCCAGACTTTTAAAATCTTAATTTACTTTCTTCTAGATGACTGCTTTCCAGCATTCTTTCAAACTCAGTATTTTTCTTTGCCAGAACACCTGATGGTTATGTAAGGATAAATCCAAGTGCAAACAAACTCATCCTCTTTTTTCTAATTCTCCTCTGCTCCCCCAAGGAGGCAAATAAATAAATAAATAAAAATAAAAATATAGGGATGGAAAAGAATTAAACAAAATCTCAAGATCTGTTGCATGGAAGTAATTTTGACTGATGCTGAAAAATTCTTCCCTTTTGCCAAACCCCACACAATCGTTTGTTTATTTCACTGAAATAAACATAACAAGAAAAATTGCATGGAAGTAATTTTGACTGATGCTGAAAAATTCTACCCTTTTGCCAAACCCCACACAATCGTTTGTTTATTTCACTGAAATAAACATAACAAGAAAAATACAGAGAAGAGGTCTTTTTGTAAAGCTGTAGATACTTCAGGCGAACTATATGAAATTTCAAAGAATAGGGCAGATGCTGCTTGAAGCCTGAAACTCTTGGGTTTTATTAAGAGGAAGCTGAACAACGGGACCCAGCATCTGAGAGAAGCAAAAGTAAACATTTTAGAGTAGGACCATTCAGTCACCCTAGAAAATTAATGTGCACTGTGTAAAAACACAACAACTGCTCTATGCCTCTGCCTCTGTACTTAGAGAACTGGTTCATTAGTACAGCCTCAAAAGCTGTACCAGCTCCTCAGTGAGTCATCTACACACTTGTACTCATGGCCATGGCCTCGCTGGGACTAATTTCACAGAGATGGGAAAGAGGAACAAGATAGAGGTGCAGTCTGAAAAATGAGCTTTGTGGCTTAAGCCAGGAATAAGAGAAGGGGAGGGTGACATCAGAAATCAGGCCAGAAAAACAAAGGAAACAATATTTTGCTTCCCTGAGTACTTACTTTTAATGGTAATTTTTACCTTGAGAGTACAGATTTTTTTGACAAAATGAAGCACACTGAATAATTTTGTTTCATAATTCCCAGTTAAGAAGATTGACAACTTCCATTCCCAGTATCTGGGTGGTGGACTAAATTTTTCAGTATCACACCTAGAACTGCAGAAGTTGAAGGAAGCAAACGAATTTAGGAA
>NW_007789664.1:0-2119 GCF_000696425.1 Galeopterus variegatus
TTTGTTACAGTAGGCCTCCCTTACTTGCAGGAGATACATTCCAAGATTCCTAATGGATGCTTAAAACCATGGATAGTACCAAACTCTATATATACTGTTTTTCCCTACACACACATACCTATGACAAAGTTTAATTTATAAATTAGGCACAGTAAGAGATTAACAATAATAACTAACAATAAACAATATATTGTAATAAAAGATATGTGAATGTGGTTTCTCTCTAAAGTTCTTTCTCAAATTTTCTTTTTGTGTGGCTGGTCAGTGCAAGGATCCAAACCTATGACCTTGGTATTATAAGGTTGCATTCTAACCAACTGAGCTAACTGGCCAGCCCCATTCAATATTTCTAGACTGCACTGACCATGAGAAACTGAAACCATGTACAGCAAAACTGCAGATATGGCGGGACTACTGTACTTACAAATTTAAAAGCAACATTTTACAAGGTGTGACTTATAATTGTTATGGAGCAACCTCTAGTGGTTGCACTTTATTTTCAAAAACAAATGAACAAATTCTGTTTCAGAGATGTGACATGATTTATTTGACTAATCCCTCATTCCTGGTATTTTAATGTATCACTATTACAAATAGTAATGTTCTCATTGTTTTGCTATTACAAGTAGAGCTGTGTGTACTGGCCAGCTGCAAAAAATAAAATAAAAAATAGAGCCGTAATAAACGTTTTTGTAAAAGCACATAAAGCTTTGTGCTCATTTTTTATTTCCTTAAGATAAACCCTTAAAATTAGAATGATTCAGTAAAGGAGAATGAGCATATTCAAGGTTGTTGATACATTTTGTTAAATTAGTTTTCAGAAAAATTGAACGGTAACACAACAGTATCTCTTTGAACATCTCGGAGAAAAAACTGCTGTTGTGAGAATTTTAAATTTCTAACACCTTTGTAACTTGCCTCACATTTGTTCATTTTACTCTGATCCACTGTATTTACTAGAGCTCAAAAATGCTTGAAACCCTCAAAAAGAAACAAATGGAAGGCAACGCTATTCTCCAAACAGCTGGAAGAAGAGAAACATATGCTGAGCTCATACTGCAAGTTAAGCTCAAACTAGGTGCTACCTGAAGATCAGCTCCTTTAATTCTCTGGGGGTGGGCATTAGAATCCCCATTTTCCACGGTTAATCTGTTACAACTTCAGGCCTCCAGTTTCCCTCCAACTAGAATGTAAGCTCCCAAGAGAGCAGGGACCTTATCTCTCTTACTCATGGCTGACTCACAGTCCAGGGGCACAGGGTAGGTGCTCAAGAAATATTTGTTGGGTGGAGATGAACTAAATTGGAGGATGATAGTGAGTATGAAGGTTTGGGGAAACAGTGGAGGATTGTGTTTTGCAGCATTTGTAGAGAGAATGCAAAAATGGATGACTAGACCAGCTACAAGAAAGAGAGAGATAAATGGCTGCTTGGGGAACTAAGGACCGTCAGAGCAGAGCTCTTTTTTTAAAAAAGTTTTAATTTATTATTATTTATTTTAATCTCATCCTGACTTTATTTTTTAATTAATTATTTTTTAAAAATCTCATACTGACTTTATTTTTTTATTGGTTATGCATATTCATGGGGTACAAAGCTGACCATCACCACTTGTGCCCGAGATGTAATGGCCAGATCCATACTGGCAGCATGCCCATTATCACAAGTTGTGATTATTCCCTGTGTCCCCCACCCAATTAATTGCTGACCTCCCTTCCCCTCCCCATATCCCCACCCCACTGTGCAATCCTCGGTATGGTCTCTCTCTCTGCAAGTCCAACACACCACTGTGGTCTTTCCTTCCTTCCTTCCTTCTCTCTTAGCTCACACGAGTGAGGACACATGGTATTTTTCCCTCTGTGCCTGACTTATTTCACTCAACATAATTTTCTTCAAGTTCATCCATATTGCTGAGAATAGCAGAATTTAATTCTTCTTTATGGCACAGTAGTATGCCGTGGTGTATATATATCACAGTTTCCTTATCCAGTCTATCGATGGACACTTAGGTTGGTTCCATGTCTTGGCTATTGTAAATAGAGATCCAGTGAATACAGGAATTCAGGTATCCCTTCGACATGATGATTTCCATTCCTCTGGGTATATACCCAGAAGTGGGAT
>NW_007789665.1:0-997 GCF_000696425.1 Galeopterus variegatus
AATTTATTCCATTAAATACTTACCTCAGAAGAATGGAAAGATGGCAAGTGAACAACCTAACACTTCGTCTTAAAGAACTAGAAAAACAAGAACAATCTAAACCTAAAGCTAGCAGACGGAAAGAAATCAAGATCGGAGCAGAACTTGACGAAATTGAAACCATAAAGCAATACAAAAGATAAACGAATCAAAAAGTTGTTTTTTTGAAAAGATAAATAAAATTGATAAACCATTAGCATGGCTAACAAAAAAAAGAAGAGAGAAGATTCAAATAACAAAAATTAGAAATGAAAAAGGCGATATTACAACTGATCCATCTGAAGTACAAGGAATCATTCGAGACTACTATAAACACCTATACGCCAACAAGTTTGAAAATCTGGAGGAAATGAATAAATTTCTGGACACACACAAGTTACCAAAACTGAGCAAGGAAGATGTAGAAAATCTGAACAGACCAATAACAATAAAGGAGATTGAAGCTGTTATCAGAAAGCTCCCAACAAAGAAAAGCCCAGGACCAGATGGATTCACAGCAGAATTTTACCAAACATTCAAAGAGGAATTGACACCGATTCTTTACAAACTATTCCAAAAGATTGAAACAGACGCAAAACTCCCAAATGCAAATCTCCGAAACTCATTCTATGAAGGAAGCATCATCTTGATACCAAAACCAGGTAAAGATATAACCAAGAAAGTAAACTACAGGCCAATATCCTTGATGAATATAGATGCAAAAATCCTCAATAAAATATTAGCAAACAGAGTACAACAAAACATTTGTAAAATTATTCACCACGATCAAGTGGGATTCATCCCAGGGATGCAAGATTGGTTCAACATACGCAAATCAATAAATGTGATACACCATATACAAATCAGTAAATGTGATATGTCATATTAATAAAATCAAAGACAAGGACCATATGATCATCTCTATTGGTGCTGAAAAAGCATTTGATAAAATTCAACACTCATTCATGACAAAGACCCT
>NW_007789666.1:0-2119 GCF_000696425.1 Galeopterus variegatus
ATGCCGGGAGTACAGATTTTCATGGAAAATCTGTTTTTTCAGTGTTGGCTCAATTCTGCCCCACCATGGGGGTCAAACCAAACCAGTCCATCAATCAAGTGTGGTTCATGGATTGCCCATCTGCTCTTTGTTGTCTGAGAGTGACTTAGTCCATTTTCTGCTGCTATGACAGAATACCTGATACCATGGGGGTCAAACAAAACCAGTCCATCAATCAAGTGTGGTTTATGGATTGCCCGTCTGCTCTTTGTTGTCTGAGAGTGACTTAGTCCATTTTCTGCTGCTATGACAGAATACCTGAGACTGGGTAATTTATACAAAAAAGAAGTTTACTTGACTCATGGTTCTGGAGGCTGGGAAGTCCAAGTGCATGGCTGCAGCATCTGGCGAGGGCCTTCATGCTGCATCATCCATGGTGGAGGGCAGAAGGGCAAGAGAGCGCATGCATGAGTGAGAGAAGCAGGAGAGGGTGAACTCACTTTTATACAAATCCACTCTCATGATAACAAACCAACTCCTGTAATAGCAGCATCAATCCATTCATGAGGGCAGAGCCCTCGTGACCTAATCACCTCTCAACACTATTGCATTGGGGATTAAGTTTCCAACATATAAACTTTAGGGGACACCTTGAAACCATAGCAGGGAGCAAGATTGTAGACACCCTTACATACCATGGTCAGCCCTTAGGTATCTTCATAGCCAGAATGTGATCTATAGCAGTGAAGTGATGGACCCAGCCAGGGTTATGGTTCTGAGAAGCTGGCTGGAGCAGGCTGCTTGTTCAGTGACAGTGTGAAGCAAAAGAAAGAAATGACAGTCCAGAGTCAAGCTGCTGAGGGAGGAGATAAGCAGGAAGATGGGCCTAAGGGGAGCAAAAGCAGACATGTAAAATGAGAAATGGGGTGAGGAACTGGAATGCTAGAAGGAGGTGGAATGGGAGCCTACAGGAGAGGTCTGGATGATGGCAAGTACGATTTGCTTTTATTTGTCAGAGGGTGAGTGATTGGAGGACATCTTGAGCTGGCTTGAAAAAGCAGACAAAGGGTGGACCATTTGAAGGAACCCACACCCCCAAATCAGGATCAACACTGATTATAGAAAGAGCCATCTGGTGGTATTGCTGACAAAGTGGACAGACTGGAGGCAGAGAGACCTGTGTACAGGCAGTGAAAATTAGTCTTGGTGAGAGATGTTGAGCACCTAAGCTATGGCAGTGCCAGCAAAGGAAAGGAAAGGACATGTGTTTGAGCAACACTATTATAAATCAGATAAGGCTTGAAGAACTGCTGGTAGGTTGCAAATCAGTTGGGGCCTCCTGGCCTGCACAAAATTTCAAGTCATAGCTGGAAGGGTTTAACTAATGGATTGGTGTTAATCATGAAGGTAAAGGATTTTGAAGAGTGTCATGGTTTAGTGGAGGACAGAGGGAAACACTGTCAGGCTGCAAGTCTGCAGTAGGGAAGCTGAAGGCCTTCACCACCTCAGGAAAATCTGCCATAATTAAAGGAGCATTTGACAAGAGTTAAAAATGATAAACAGCCAGAGATAGGTAGGCAGAGGGCCAATGAACCATGGTCAGGATTGTAATGAAATCTAAACTGCTCTGTGCCAAGAATTGCCCCTATTCCTAAATATTCCATGACCTCTCCTAGTCTTCACCAGAAGACTGTCCAAGAGAGACTCTTGAATAAAGAGATTTGTGCTGCTACTAAAAATATCACTATATATAAATCCTTCAGGCTGAAAATTCCAAGAATGTCTTGTCCATGGGTTTACCCCCAGCGTCTATTCTGGAATGAAGGAGGCATGCAAGAAACCACTTGAATAAGTGAGTGTCTTTGTCCGTTTTCTGTTGCTATCACAGAATACCACAGACTGGGTAATTTATGATGAACAAAAATTTATTTGGCTCACAATTCTGGAGACTGGGAAGTCTGAGAGCATGGTGCCAGCATCTAGTGAGGGCCTTCTTGCTGCATCATTACATGGCAGAAGACATCAAATGAGCAAGGGAGAGTGTGCAAGAGAGCCAGACTCGCTTTTATAACAAATCCATTCACTGGATAACAAACCCACTCCCACAGTAATGACATTAATCCATTCATGACCCTCATGA
>NW_007789667.1:0-266 GCF_000696425.1 Galeopterus variegatus
AGGGTCCCATAGAGGAATATCGGGAATGTTGAGGGGTGTAGAGGAAGAGTTGGAAGGGAGTGAGGTAATGTTTACAGGGACAGCAGCCAGAAGTGGGTGCAGCAAAGATGCACAAAGAAAGCAATTGTTAGGAGGGGTAGAGTTGAGGAAAGTCTGCTTAAGGAAGATAACAGTTTCAGAAATAATTTGTTGCCAAGCGTAGATGGGAGAGGGCTGGTTGGCGGCGTTTATCTCTGAGGAAAGGGTTTCTTCTTGCTGAGAAATGT
>NW_007789667.1:1266-2119 GCF_000696425.1 Galeopterus variegatus
TAAACAAGGCTAGGGGTAAAAGGCGAGTCCAGTCAAGGTGAAGTTCCAGAGTTAGTTTAGTAAGGATGTCTTTTAGAGCCCTGTTGGCGCGTTCAACTATTCCTGAGGTCTAGGGCCGGTAAGGACAGTGTAAATGCCAAGGGAGGGAGAGGGCCTGGTATAAATTTTGTATTATTTGAGCAGTGAACTCTGGGCCATCATCCGTTTGTATGGAAGAGGGCATTCCAAACCTTGGGATAATCTGGGAGAGGAGTATGGAAGCCACAGTGGTGGCTTTCTTGTTAGTGGCGGGGAAGGCCTCTATCCACCCGGAAAAGGTATCTACCATCACTAGGAGATATTGCTGGCGCCTAACAGGAGGCATGTGTGTGAAGTCAATTTGCCAGTCTGCTGCAGGGACATTACCCCTAGCTTGATGTGAGGGATATGGTTTGGCCTTTAAGGGTATATTAGGGTTGGTACACTGACAGATGGAGCAGTTGTGAGAGATTTTCTGTAAGAGAGTTTTATTGGCTGGAGTTAGAGGAAAAAAGGGTTGGAGGAAGAGTGTTAAACTTCGAGGGGTTGAGGGGAATAAATCATGAAGAAGGTGGAAAAGAGAAGATTTATCATCTGGTGTTGGAACGGGATTGTCTGAAGTACCTGCCAGGAGGGGGAAGAGCGTGACGTCTGGGGTGAGAGGACCTGCAGCAGCAGCCATTCAAGCTGTCTGGTCTGCTTTAGTATTTCCCTGTGTTATGGGTGAGTTGTCCTTTTGATGTGCTTTGCAATGGGAGTAGCCGAGAGGCTTCAAGGAGCTTGTCTATTAAGGCAGAATTGGTTATAGCATTGCCTTTGGTGTTGAGCAATCCTC
>NW_007789668.1:0-2118 GCF_000696425.1 Galeopterus variegatus
GTGAGATCATCGGGTGCTATCATAGTAACAATTATTCATTGACCATCTGTTTTGGACTGGATACTGTATATACTTCAGATCATTCCCATGACAGCCTGTGAGTTAGAGATTCCCACTCCTCAGATGTCAGAGGTGAGGTCGTGGTGCTGGTTAGCGGTGGTAGAATCCACGTCGGTCTGACGGTGGAGCGGCTCACCTGTCCACGCCACTGTGCTGGGTCTCGCGAGTGCGCAGTCTCCATCGAAAATCAAACCCTGGATCCTGGGCTGACCCCGTGGCGCACTCGGAGAGTGCGGCGCTTGGGTGCGTGGCAGCGCTCCCGCCGCGGGTTCGGATCCTATATGGGGATGGCCGGTGCACTCACTGGCTGAGCGCGGTGCCGACGACACCAAGCCAAGGGTTGCCATCCCCTTACCAGTCACAAAAAACAAAACAACAACAAAGAAACCCCTGGATCCTGAGTGCCAGGTGGAGACACCGGGGTGAATGTGCACAGACTCATTTCAATAGACGTGCAACAAGGCCCTAGTAACCCAGGCATGTCAGTATGTGACCAGCACTGGGAATACAGAGGGGAACTCTTGGGTGAGTTACTTTCCAGAAGAGAGAGAGAGAGACTAGTGGGCAAATAAAGTCGTTTCAGAACGCGGTCACTGCTGGGGAGGAAACACAGCAGGGTGACTGAGCATGTCCAGGTGAAGGGGCTGTGTAAGACTGGGCTGCCGGAGATTTCCAGGAGCTGAGCTCCAGGGATCAACCCAGACATTCTTGCCAGGTTGGAGCTTCTCCAGGCTGCAAAAGCTGCCTTGTTCAGATTCATGAATGCCACGTCTGACCGTGTGCCCTGGCAAGTGTGTTACGTACTGGCCAAGGACCTGCGGTTTTCTTGCCGATAATATTTGCCACAGGGACTAAGTGGATTTTATTTCTAAGGCAAGGTAAATACTGCAACAGTCAAACAGAACTGACTTTAATAAAGAGGAGGTGAACATATCATATGAACAGTGGAATGTAAGTAGCTCATCCTTAATGACTCCCCAGTTCTCCAAATCAAGAGAACCTTCAAAAACATCTTAGAGCTAAGGCACCGCCTAGAAGAAGGCATAAGAGGGACAGTCCTGGAGGCTAAGAAGGGCTAAGGACACAGAGTGCCTCCTAAGCAGGGATGGTCCAGAGATGAGGAAGGTCTGCCAGCCTGGGTCAGAGCTGGGGTGGTTCCACCTGAGCCCAAATCAAGGAAGGCACATGGGGTGGGTGTGACATGTGAGGAAGGTGACTTAGTGACTGCAGATATCGCTTCCCTCTGTGGAGCTCGAGCACGTGGAACGTGCTCCTTCCTCCTCTGTGTTGCATGAATGGACGGATGAAGGAATTGCCAGCATGACAGGAATGCCCAGATTGGCTCGGGAGGAACTCTGGTTTTGGTGGAGATCAGGGCTGAGGACTGGAGGGAATACCAGGGAAAGCAGAGGCTTGTGAAGAAGACTCAGGCTTGCTGATGAGGAGATAGGGGACATACACATGTTGCGCTTGTGGGAGGTTTGGGGGCGTCTCCTCTGTGAGTGAGTCTCCTGGGCATTCAAGTCCCTGGAAAGATCCATCATATTTTTGGGACTGGAAACCTCCCAGAAGGGCCCAGGCTGGGAAGTGGGAACCCTGGGCCAAGGGCTGGGGGTTGGCTGTGTGTTGGGGGGACAGTGGGCAGGCAGGATTCGAAGGCTCACCCAAGGCAAGGACTCCTCATCTTCCTCAGGGGGTCAACGCTGCACCCCCATTTGGTGTAGGAAAGCTCTGCTGTCTCTCAGATGCCCTGGCACAGGTGGGGCGATGCCGCCTGTTAAGCCCCTCCCAGGATGTGGAGGCTAAAGCTCACTGCAGTTGGTGGAGGTCGGGCTGAGTTAGCAGGTGCTTGGGGCTTCCCTCCCAGACCCGCGTGTGGGTAATTTTCCTGGAAGAGGGACAGTGGAGAGCCATGACAGTGACCCTTGGACACTGTTCCTAGATCTGCCTTCCTGGGGACTATACCCGTCTGCTGAGGGTCTCGCCATGACAGTGAGTGCCTGGGAGGAGGAAGTCCAGACACCTTGTCTGGACACTTGGGGCCATGCACACTGGCCC
>NW_007789669.1:0-769 GCF_000696425.1 Galeopterus variegatus
ATGTAGAAGCCAAGCTATCTGCCACAACAGCACTACTCCAAAGCCAGCCTTTCTGAACCTTAATCAAGCAGCACCTCTACTCATAAGTGCGCATGCGCGTGCATTCCTGTCACCCCAGAGTTCTGAGAGGGCTCGGCCCAGTCTCCATGGAGACCAGTGATTGCTGAGTGACGTCAGCAGTTACTAGGCAGACTTAAATTTGGTTCTCACCGGCTTTTTCTTGCCATGGCGACACATCAGTTTTTTCCTAGGCTTGGTACGAGCTCCACCGGCTTCTTCTCATTCCACTCTGTCATCCACTTCCCCTACTCCACATCTATGAATCGGCTGTCCTCCTTCCACATCACCCTTCTTGGCAGCATGATTCATCTTTCCCACATGCCTGCCTCGGATATGGTAGCTCATCCGAAATCCGATACTCTTTCTCACCCAAACCGCGTCCCCGCTCACCTCCTGCAGCCTGGTGGAGATATCCGAACCCTACTCCACAAGGAAGCATCTGCTGTACTCTTTCCACATCACCCTTTTTATCTGCTGGATGGATCTTTGACAGATGTGCGAGTCTGATCTAGTAGCTCAGCCGAAAGCCGATTCTGTCTCAAACAAACCGCGTCCCCGCTCAAATCCTGCAGCCTGGTGGAGGTTCCCGAGAGTGACTCTTTCCTCTGCCCTCAAAAGTCAATAAGCTTCATCACGGGAGAAGACAGCAGTTTCAGAGGCCCTTCCCCACACCTGGCCCCTCGGCTACTACCCACTCCTGAGGCTGTTA
>NW_007789669.1:1747-2118 GCF_000696425.1 Galeopterus variegatus
TTTCAGAGGCCCTTCCCCACACCTGGCCCCTCTACTACTACCCACTTCTGATGCCGATATACTCGAATTGTACTCGGTACTATTTTGGAGAAGCGAACCCCTGTGCCATACCAGCACCGCTCAAAATCCGCCCGTTCGGAACTGTAACCTAGCGGCAGGTCTAAACACAAGTGCCCATGCGCACACCGCCCAAGCCCCTAAGAGTTCTAAGAGGGCTCGTGCGGGGTCCCAGGTTGACTAATGGTTGATAACTGACGTCAGCAGTCACTGGGCAGATTGAAATTTGGTTCTCAAAGGCTATTACTTACCGGGGCTACAGATCAGTTGTTTCTTATGCTTGGCACTGGCTGTGCCCCTTTCTTCTCGTTCCA
>NW_007789670.1:0-2118 GCF_000696425.1 Galeopterus variegatus
TGTTAGGTTAGTCCCAGGGCATTGGTTGATGGGAGAACCAGGCCCAGAGACCTCAGAGCCAGGAAACCACCAAAGTCACCCACGGAACTGGTTAGGTGAGAAATGGTATAACCCTAAAGCCACAACATGTACTGCCAATCCTGACCCACAACTGGCATGGGAGGCCGCTTGCAGCCCAGCTGCTGCTGTCTCCCACCCCCACCCCCCATGGCCTTGCTTCTAATGCAAAGTCTGCAGCCGGAACATCTGATTGGCAGAACCAAGGTCACATGACCATGCCCAGGCTGTCCCGGGAAGTTGGGAAAACAAACATCTGGAGAATTTTTCTTCTAAAGTGGGAGGCAGTTCTGCCTCCTGCCACATGACTACCGAGGACAGGAATCCTCTAAAATAGGGAAGAGGATGCAGATGCCAAACAGCCCAAACCAACAAGAACAGGCAAAGATTCAGCAGTAACAGCTTCCATAGGAGGGATTGATTCTACCTGGGCCTCAAGGGATGATCTGACTTACGCTGAAAGGGGAGATGAAGAGCAGAGGTGGGCAAGGACCTGTGTGTCTGGCTAGAGCTTGCTTACTAGATGACAGTCGCTTAGCTGAGCACTTTATTCTCATTTAATCCTCACAACCACAGGCAGCAGAAAAGCTATTATTAGCATTTTTCAGACAAAGAACCTGAGGATCGAAGAGGTTAGGTAACCTTGCCCAAGATCACACAGACAGTTGGAAGGTAGCAGAACTGGGATCTGAATGCAGGCAATCTGACACCCGGCCCGTACCCCTACACTAGACACGAAATAGGTTCCATATTGAATGCCTACTCTTATCAGTTGACAGTGGCTGCTTAGAGCCCTGTGCTGAGGATTCTGAGGCTGTCTCCGGGACATAACATTAGAAGCGCCGTGATCAATTAGTGATGTCTTCTTAACAAATTTGACCTGAGGACTCAAAATTCACATCTTTTCAAGTGAACTTGGAACATTTATCAAGATCAACCATATACTAGCTCATAAAAAAGACCCAACACATTTCAAAAGATTGAAATTATTCCTACTATGTTCTTTGACCATAAAGAAACTAAACTAGAATTCAATAATAAAAAGATAAATAGAATATCCCCAAATGCCTGGAATCAAACAAAAGAAGAAATTAAAGTGAAAATTAGAAAACATTTTGAACTGAATAAAGATATGATTTATCAAAGTGTGTGGCGTGCAGCTGAAGGAGTGTTTAGATGGAAACTAGCAGCTTTAAAATACATGTATTAGAAGAGGGGAAAGGCCTAAAAATTAATAATTAAAGTTCACATCTCAAGAAGCTGAAAGACAACAGCAAATCAAACCCAATGAAAACAAGAAAGAAAAAATAACAAACATAAGAACAGAAATGAAAATCAGCAATGTTTTAAAAAGCTGGTTCTTTGAAAGAATTGATGAAATTAAGTCATGTTTGTCATAGGCAAGGTATTGGGGGAACAAGAGAGCATGTGCCAGATAGTCGCTATTTTTGGTATGCCCCACTTTTTACACGGTATACTGTCACAAAAGTATTAGTTGAATTGAATTCGAGCAAGGGCAGAGACCCCAAATGTTTAAGGGATGATGGGTAACTCAGTTAGTTTAGAGCTGAAAATTACTGTAAGAGAGATGAACTAGTCAGGACTCTGTTGTGAGTGAGAGAAGCCCAACTCAAATTGACTTAAGCAAATAAGGGACTTTGAATAACTGAAAAGTCCAGGAGGAATTCTGGCTTTAGGCACAGTTGGCACTAGGTGTTCAAATGGTGCTGCATGGCGGCTCTTCATGTTTTTTCTCCTCTTCTTTCGGTCTTAGTTGTTAGGCAGGCCCTCCTAACAGCTAAGGACTACTCAAGGTGTGTTCTCATGGTGGTGGCGGAAGCCCAACTGTGCATAAGCACTTTGCAGGCTTCTGCATGATTCACTTGCTAGCACGCTATTGGTCAAAGCAAGTCACATGGTTAAGCTCAAAAAGTTTGGATGGAGAAAAAGGATGGAGAAATTCTCTCTGCCCATTCTGAGGCTATGACAAGGATATGGAATGAGCAATTTGGACCATTGTAAAATCTGTACAGATAGTAACTCAGTAGTGAGCTTTCTGGG
>NW_007789671.1:0-2118 GCF_000696425.1 Galeopterus variegatus
ACTGAGGGTTGCGATCTGTTGCCGGTCACAAAAAAAGACAAAAAGGAAAAAAAAAAAAAAGTATACAATCCCAGAATTTTCTATACTACCACCAAGGAATTTCCAATAAGAAAAGAGGTTTGGAAATTTAGGTATATTCAGTTATGTCTGATTAAAAAGATATATGATTATAACACCTTTATAAACCTAAAGAAGCATAAAAATCTATAAGTAAATAAAAATCAAGCTTTAACTTAGCACTGGAATTTAACATAGATAAGAGGACTGATTAACCATAGGGAAAGAGAGAAGAGAAAATTTTAAAAAGAAAGGAAAGAATATTTTCTTTCCCCTGCTAAAGAAACAATGAGAAATCAGCAGTTCCCTTAGGCTGAATTTTATATTAAGGGCTCTTTCAAGGGCTCATTTTAAGGCTGAAGGGAGATAGATGGGAAAGAGAAGAACAAGAAAAAATCCTTCATCAAAATCTTAAAGATTAGGCCTTCCAAGTGTTTGCACTGACTCTGGATTTAAGATCCTCCTGTATGAATATTTTCAGAAACACACTCTCTTGGACATATTACATATTACAAAGATTATTTAGAGTTTTCTGGGTAGACTATGTTACCTTTTCTTGACACACAAATTGGAAGGTTGGAGGAGGAGCCAGAACTAAAGTTGATATCTGAAAAGCCCTGGCTCCTATGCAATGACCTTGAGACTCAGAGGCAATAGCCTGGGAACACAGAGAGCAAGCACAGCTGACATTTCTTTCTTTCAACTTCTAGAAGTACAAGGCAGATAGAAATTCCATTTACACACCCTTAAGAGAGATGAACCACACAAATACTTCATATGCTAAGAAAACCCATCTTCCCATGACACGTTTGCAGACCAGATGGAATATTTAAGTATTCATGAGCTATATGAAATCCAGCCAAGACTTCCCCAATAAACCACATTGAAAGAGCTGAGGCTCTTCGATGATAATGGCATGAGGAGCAACTGAGACCATGCAGCTGTCCATCACAATCTCCCCAGCTCTGAAGAAAACTCCATGGTGAGGCATTAAATAAGAAAAGAAAAATCATCAGAGAGCAAACTGACTCCTCTTTCTTCAAGCAACTGGATATTCAATTATTTCATCCTTTATGAAAAATACAGGGCCTCTCTTTTGACAACTTTTCCACATGGCGTCCTGCCCTCCCTCTTTTCAAGAATATATCCAAATCCTCTATCATTATTTAGAAAAATCCAGTCGCTTGGAAAACCAATGTTTTGCTGAGTAAAACAAACCAGCCAACAGGTGATCCTGATGCATTCCCAAGTGTACCAATTCATATGCAATGACCAGAATTGAGGAATTATGTGTTACAGAATTAGAGCCCACATTAAAGGTTCAGTAGTTCATGCCAGAAAACTGTCTCCTGCAAAGACTAAAATAGAACTATACAAGGTAGTCAGAATTTCCTGTAGGTTTTCCATGAAGAATGATGGTTCTATTTGAATTTCTCAGTGATGCACTGCTCTGTAGGTGAACAGTGATTTTATTAGATATGTGTAGAGAAAAACCTTACTTTGTCCAAAGCATGGAGGATCCACTGAAGAGCCCATCCAGTCTTCTGATTTGGTTGAATCTATTTCCTTGTCCTCTTTGCAGTAATCCGCCATCCATGACTCCTTGGTACTTACATACTGGTCTAGAAAGAATCCCCCAAAGTCATTAAGAAGAGAAGAAGAAATGATTGAGGGTTCAAGTCAAATAATTTCAATTCAGCAAAACAAGCTTTTATACAGTGCCTCATTGCACACTAGCCCTATGCTAGATTCTGAGAAAGTCTGTGCCCTGCAAAACCTCACACTCCACTAGAAGAGATCAATGTGAACAAAACAACCATCTCCACAAAACTATACTGCAACATGAAAGGTGCTAAAACAAAAAGATATAAATAAAATTCTATGGGAACAAAAAAAGATTTATTCTGCTTTGCCAGAAGTGGAGGAATGTATACCAAAGTCCAGTGAAATCTTCAGAGAGGTGGAGACCTTTGTTCTGAGTCTTGAAAAATGAGTAGTTCAGAGTTCACCAATAGGATTAGGGACAGAGTGACACTCTAGGTAGAGGGAACAGCATATGCA
>NW_007789672.1:0-2118 GCF_000696425.1 Galeopterus variegatus
ATTTCACTACAAACCACTCTTTGACCCCTCCACCTCATGGAGAAAGGTATTGGTAATAATTGAAGGACTGTTGGAAGCTTTTATTGACTTTCCTCTGGGAATCAGTCTTGGGCTGCATTCCATTCATTTGACGTAGAGTCCTATGTACTGATGTTACATCTGCAATATCCCTTGTTTCATATTAGCCTGGCGAAGAGGGGATAGTCCAGGAGGGGGTTCTGCACGGTCAAGGAACATTTGAGGTACAACAGGGAGGTGCTCTGGGTCCCCTTCTCTGTAAGGTAGAGCTTGATCACTTGAAACAAATTCTGATATGCACGAAGTGTTATGGGTATAGGGGCTAGGCATCTGTGTTTTTGAAAATATCTCTGGTGATTTTTCGCATGTAGGTAGAGAACTGTTGTTCCAGATGTTGTAATATCTATCCTGAGTCACACCAAACTGACAGAGACCAATGTACCTGACATACTGGCCAAGCACAGAATTTCATTCTTTTGACTTGTCTTTTGGCAGAATATCATGGGCCTATTGGGGAGTACTCAATTTGAAGAAACCAGCCTTCAAATCAGACTTGAGGCACCAAAACACCATTACCGAGATGCCTGTTTGTAAAACTTAAGACTCCTCTTATGAAGATCCTCAAGACAATTTCCCACTGGTGTCAGTACTGGGAAAAACTGTGCTTCTCTGGACCAACTGCTTTGTTTGGATATTATGAATCCTGTGAATCATCATGTTTCTCTACCTGTGCCGAATTCTAGAAAGTCTGGAGTCCACTTCGTGATATGGCTTGCAAGTTTATAGGATTTCTCGACAAGTATTCATAACATTTACAGGCTCTATTTATAATCTATTTTATTTTCTGTATTCTACTTATTTTATGCCACCCTGAAGTCCTTCAGTAATACTGCAAAGTAAGTAAGCAAATAAGTAGATAAGGAAATGAAAGACTGTTAAGTAAAACTAAGTAGACTCTGCCAGAGAAACCTCATTATGTAACACAGTCACCACTTGAAAGGAGGAAAAATAGCATGAAGAGGACATTAAGTGCAGAAGACTTTTGTTTTGATTTTCTCCTCAAAAGTGAAAGAAAGAAACATGAAGGTAAAATGTTTGAGAAAATAAATAATTCCTTTTCTCTCCTGCATCTCCCTATTTCCTGCATTTTCACAATAATCTGAAAAAGGCTGTGGCTGTGTAATTTTAAAAGTTACCTTAAAAAGGATATCTGTACACATTGCTTTTCCATGAGTTATTATTGGTTCTTGGTCTTCGCCTTTTCCATCCCAACAGTCAAGTTCAACACATCTAGGAAAATAGTGAAATTACAGTATTGGACTCTTAAATAAAATACTGTGTCTAAATTAATGAAAAAACATTAAAGTCAGTTGTTTTCTTACAGAACAGAAAGTTGAGTGAATTAAGTAAGCTGATTATTTCATGGTGTACATGGGTTAAAAGCACATCATACTCTGCATCATGTTGGTATCATCAATAAGGGACTGAGTGAGATTAAAAGATCCTTAAGATATATAATGAGGATCATAGTTCTGGATGAAATCTTACCTGGGACAAAGCTGCAATAAAGGACAATTTGGGGACAACTGGGTAAATGTGAATGTGGACTGGGTTTTAGATAACATTAAAAATTATTTTTTTAAATTTTTTTAGGTGGACTAATGTTACTTTGGCTATATTAAAAAAATTTGTGTATTGTTTTAGTGATTCACACTCAAGTATTCAGAGGAAGCATGTGAATAGAAGTTGTGGTGCAGTTAACTTCTTTTAAAGTATCTCCATATACAAAAAAAAGTGAGTTAAAAAATATTGTTTAATTATATCCAAGAAAAATGTCATAATGTAACTATACTATTTTTCATTTTCAGCATTTTTGCCATATTTTAAATCTCAAATATTGTCCAGTTTATGTACCAAGAAAACCATTTTTAATAACCTCTGTTCTCAGAGAACTAAACTATTGAAATTTTAACATAATTTTAAAGCTAAATTTGCAAGTGCCAATAACCAAGAGAAAACTTAACATGACTTCTTCAAATATGAATGTTTTCTTTTTTGCAATTTTGGGGTATATTTTAAATTTACAGTAAAAAAAAAAAA
>NW_007789673.1:0-2118 GCF_000696425.1 Galeopterus variegatus
TCTGTAGGTTGTCTTTTTGCTCTGTGAATTGTTCCTTTTGCTGTGCAGAAGCTTCTTAGTTCGATATAATCCCATTCGTTTATTTTTTCTTTTATTGTCTGTGCTTTTGGAGTTTTATTCATAACGTCTTTGTTCAATTTTACTTCCTAAAGTGTTTTTACTAGGGCACTCTTGTAGCCTGACCTTGGCTGCTACTCCTGCTACCATTCCAGCTTCTCATCGATTCTTTGAACTATTCAACATTTCTTCAATAAATCTATTTTCATGAATTATTCAGCATCAGTTATCAGTGGATGTAATAAATGACAAGGGACTCTGACTGATACAGATGTAATTAAAAAATAATAAAAATACATATATAAAATAAATTTCTTTTTTACATATATATAAGAATTTTGCTGCAGCCTTATTCACAAAATCCTCAAACTGGAAACAACTCCAATGCCTATCAACATGATAAACAAATTGTGGTATAGCCATAAATGGAATTCTACAGAACAGTACAAAAGAATAAACTACTGAAATACTTAATGATATGGATAAATCTCCCCAATATAATGATGAGTAGAAGGGACCAGACACAAAAAATTATGTTCAGGATGACCTCATTGGTGTGATGTTTAAGAGCAGCCAGAACAGGGGCTGTTCAAAACAGTGGTTGCTTCTAGGAGAGACTGACTGGAAAGAAACACAAAGGAACTTACAGGGGTGAGGAAAATGTTCACATTTCAATTGGGTTGTTGATTACATGGGTGTGTACATTTGTCAAAAGTCATCAAATTATACTCAATATGTTTCACTATATGAACATTTTGCCTCCATAAGTAAAAACTCAACAATCTACTAAATTCTGCAGATGTAAATTCTGCAAATGTAAATTCTTATTTCTTTTAAAAAATTTTTTTCTTAAGTTTATTTATTTATTAATATTATTTTTTTACATTCAAAGATGTTGTTACAGAGCAGTTAGGGGGAGGGGAAAAGGAGAAAGGAAATAGGGTGGGAGGAGGAGGAAGGAGGAGGGGTGTGGTTGAGTTCTGTAGCATCTCCCACATTCCTGCAGGGGAGACCTGAGGGCTTCCAGCAGTGGCTTGGTCATTGCTGGGCTGGATACAGATGTCAGGATGATGTGGCTGAAGCCCCTGGCCCCCCACAGCCCCAGCTTGGGAACCCAGGGCACTTCCTGCTGTGGCTAGGTGGTTGTCACTGGCTGGTTGCAGGTGTCAGGGGTCATGGCTGAGGACCCCCGTGCCCTGGCTTGGGAGCCCAGGGGATGTCCTACAGCAGCTTGGTGGTCATCACTGAGCTGGTTACAGATATCAGGAAGAGTGGCTGAGGCCCTTGCCGCCCCACTGCCCTGATTCCAGAGCTGAGGGCACTTGCTGCGGTGGTCCGATGGTCATCAATGGGCTGGATGCGGTCATCAGGGAGGTGTTGCTGAGGCCCAAGGCTCCCCCCACCCCCCGCCCTGCTTGGGAGCCCAGAGGGCTTCTGGTCTTTCTAGGTTTTATAGGTGCTCTTTGGTGAAGTGAGAACTTTACTGGTTAATATCAACATTTGTCTCTGATCTGTGTGTATTTTGTTTTTTCTTTCAATTCTGTGTTAGATTATTTGCTGATCCCACCACTTAAACTCTGCACTGGAACTAATGTGCTATCCTTTGCTTACTTGTAAAATGGGGGAACTTCCTGTGGGAACCAGCACTGAGCCCTGTGGTTAAGCAAAATTGCTGCTTTGCTGTTTATTCCCTGGGGAAGGCTTTTTGTGCAGCTCTGGTTTTAATTGTTGACATTGTAAGCACTTCCAGGTCTTGTGAGATACAGGGCCTTCATTTCCTCTGCACCCTCCAAGCAGCTTCATAGGAAGGGCACAGCTATGGCCTTTGGCAGCTCTTGTTCCCTGTGCTCAACAGGGCCAGCTTTAAAGCAGCCAGAGTTTGAAACAGTAAGAGCAGTCCTTTCTTTCTCTCATCGTGAGTTCTCCTGCTTTCATGAACTCTGTAGGTCTCTCCTCCTCTTCCCCTGAGCTCGATCAGCCCAGCTCTGCTATGGTTACATTTAATAGTTGTAAATTGGATGATTTGTGGGAGAGAGTGATGCTGGGGACTGTCTATTCTGC
>NW_007789674.1:0-2118 GCF_000696425.1 Galeopterus variegatus
CCTACAGGTGACAGAGCCCCCAGAAGCTGAAGCTGGCACTGGAGGGAGGGTAGATGCTCTCGCTCTCTCTTCCTGCCACCACTTCCCAAGAGCAGACAGGAGCTGGGAGCCACCCCCAAAGCAGGCTCAGCATGGCCCCCTGTCCTGAGCCGCCCAGCCCCCTGAGCCCTGACTCTCTCTTCCTGCCACCACTTCCCAAGAGCAGACAGAAGCTGGGAACCACCCCCAAAGCAGGCTCAGCATGGCCCCCTGTCCTGAGCCGCCCAGCCCCCTGAGCCCTGATCAATCATCAAAGCCATATTTGTGGGGGACGGGAGCATGGGCCTGGCTCTGGTGCTCCCTAGTGGCATGACCTGGGATGGGTCACTTTTCTCTGCATCTCAGGTTCATCACGCATGATACAGAGGGAACAGCGGTGTGGGCATGACAAGGGTGTTGGGAAGAGCAGCAGCTCACCAACCATTCGCTGGTTACAAAACCAAATTAGTGAGCTGTGGCCAGCATCTAATATAAATACAATGGAGAAAGAGTGTGGCTCACTTCCAAGGGATCGGTGCACACATGGGTACACAGGTGTGGCTCTAACTGTTCCAGGAGTCTTTCTGCCTGAGGCCGCCTTGTGGGCTTGCGGGGTGTAGGAAGGATCACACACGGGCGAGAATCCTCCTGCCAATGCGAGGGTGGAGGTGTGTGCACGTGGGCCGTGTGCTCCCCGTGGTGAGTAACCCTGTCTGCCGGGAAAGCGGGAACTAGAACACGGTCAACAGTGGGGCTAGGACAGCAGGACCCAGGCATCCTGTGTGTGGCAGGGAGTGCTAGGAGGACCAGGGTGGGGAAGAGTGTGACCACGTGCGAGGGCCTGGAGAGCCATGCTGAGTTGGTGAACTTGACCCCAGGCTATGGGAATTTAAAGCAGGAGGGTGACTGATTTAACAGATATCTAATGAGTTCCTACTATGGGGAAGACCTAGGTTTTAAAAAGTTGACTCTTGGAGCAGTTTGGGGTATCAGGAGCTGGTGTCAATACCATAGTCAGAGGGATCTGCTAACAGGCTACTGCAACAGTCCTAGCAAGAGCTAATAAGGACAGAGGTCAGAATGTCTGGAGGAGCAGACAAAGGGTGCCCAGCCATCTGTACCTGGGGCTGGATGGTTCCCAGCACCTAGGGGAGGAGGGAAGCATTGACCGTGCACACCGGTCAGAGGGAGCATGGACAGAGCAGGGCTTTGAAGGCCACAGAGCCAAGAGGACAAACATATGAGGATGAGTCAGACAGCCTGTGACTTTGGGACATTACTCAAATCTCCTCCCCCCTCCCCCCACCGATGCTGCCAATTTTCAATTGACAAAATAGGGCCGAGAAGAGGACTCACCTCACAGGGCAGACATGAGGTTGAAAGCTCCTAACAGCAGAAGCCTTCCACCGTGGCTGGCACAGGGCCGTGGCTGGCACTGCGACTGATCCTGACCACAGACTCGCCTGGACACGGTGCTGGCTGGCAGCCTGGGAAAGGACTGACTTCCAGCCACCCATCAAAACTGGGCTGACTGTGCAGTCCCCGCTGCCCCTCTCCAGGCCCGTGGTCAGGCTCAGCCAGGTCTGCAGTGACAGGGAGAGCACGGTGCAAGTGCTGGTTACTGGGCTCGGCCTTCCCACTAGATGGTGCCCCCTCCTTGCATCTCCACTGCCCACGTCCGCGTGAGGAGCCCCTCTGAGTGGAATCCTGTTTTCTGAAGCTCCAGGTCAGATGCTCTGGAACCTGTGGCCACACTAACCAAGTACATGGGGTAGGTGCTCTCCACCTACCCACTCAGAACAATTGGCTCCAAAACAAGCTGCTCCCTTGGATTTTCAGTGAGCCTCCACATGCCATGGGGGGCTGGGGGCTGAGGATGCAAGCAGATGTTTAGCATCGTCCCCACGAGGCATCCCTACCAGGCAGTCCCTGCCCACCGCCCCGCCTTCCCTCTGCACAGGCCTCCTAAGAGCCCCCTGCCCCAAACCTACACTTTTCGAGTCTAAAAATGTAAGTGACCCTGGCTAATCAGAACTCACTATTCTGGGCCGGCCCGGTGGCGCACTGCTACAGTGTGCCGCTTGGGAGTGCGGCGGCGCT
>NW_007789675.1:0-2117 GCF_000696425.1 Galeopterus variegatus
GCTGCCTTGTCCTCTCCTCTGGCTCCTCGTCCATCTCCTTTGCAGTCAGCTCTGACTTGACAAGGCAGGAAAGGTCTGCTCTGTGGGGCTCTTCTGCCTGCGTCCCCTTGCCTGTCTCTCTCTCCACACTTTCTCACATGCTCTGCTCTCTTGGGAGCCCCGTGCATCCTCCTGGAGATTTCCTCCCCATGTCTCCACTTGGCTAACATCTACTCATTCTTCAAGTCTCAAACATCGCTCCCCCAAGGAGGTCTTCTTCTGACCCTTCTGGTAGGACCATCCTACATGTTTCTCTACCTCCCTTGACTTCCTACATGGTGACATTAATGATGGTAACTCTTATTACTCCTGTCTCCCCCATTAGACTCGGTGATATATGAGAGCAAGATGCTCCTCTCCCTTACCCCTAAGTCATCAATAACTAATAAAGGGTCAGTCAGCACACAGGATACATTTGTATTAGTTTTCCATTGCTGTGTAAAAACAAATTTAACAGCTTAAAACAGCACACATTTATTATCTCACAGTTTTCATGGGTTGAGAATACAGGCAAGACTTAGCTGTGTCCTCTCCTCAGAGTCTAGCCAGGGAAGAATTTGTTTCTACGTTTATTCAGGTTGTGGGCAGAATTCATTTCCTTGTGTTTGTATGACACAAGACTGTCTTTTTGATGACTGTCACCTGAAAGCCAACCTCAGGTCCTCAAACTGTCCTTGGTTCATACAAGCGCCAACACCTGGGCTTCCTCACCGTGGCTGCTACTTCATCAAGTCAGCAGGGAGAGTCTCTCTTTATATACATAATATATGTGTAAAATGTTACATCAGTGTATATAAACAATATATATAATATATAATATTATATACTAGCATGATCACGTGGGTGACCTCCTATTATCTTTACCACATTCTATTAGTCAGGAGCAAGTCACAATCCTGCCCACACTCAAAGGAAGGGGATAGGAGCAAGTCACAGTCCTGCCCACACTCAAAGGAAGGGGATTATATAGGGCGTGAACATGGAGTTTTGGGTCTGCCCCCACAACGGTCAATAGATTTCTGTCAAATAATGAATTTCTTGGCTCCTTACCTCCTGCATTATAAAGACTTACGCAAGTCTGACAGACGCAAGTCGTACATAAAAAGGCTTTCAGTATTTAATTCTGGCTTATCTCTCCACTTAGGTCTTAGCACTCCCCCTCCAATACTGGGCAGTAATTCCACAAGCCCCATGTCCTTTCATGTAGTCACGTCTCTACTGAAGCTTTTCCCTCTCCTTGGAGTATTTTTTCTCTCTTTTTTTATGCCACACAAGCTCTCTCCCCTTCTCTAAGATCCAGGTAAAGTGTAACACCTGTGAACCCTTTTCTTACACACAATTTAGACTGAAAAGTGTCTGTAATTCTATGCTGTAAGCCACATACCTCAAATTTTAAAAATTTTTCTCCAACATTTTATTATGAAAACTTTAAGGAAACAGTGAAGCCGAAAGACATTTACAGTGGATACCTGTACGTCCACCACCTGGATTCTACCACTGAGAAGTCTTTTTTTTTTTTTTTTTTTTAACATCTTGCAGTAGTGTGGTAGGTTGGTTGCAATCAGTGAGCCAATATCAACACAGTATTATTAACTGAAGTCGTTTATGTTAGGGTTCACTCTTTATGTTGGACAGTTCTATGGGTTTTGATAAATGTATAAAGTCATGTATCCACCATTCCTGTATCATGCAGAATAATTTCACTTCCCTACAAATCTCCCTTGCTTCAAGTAACTTATTTTTTTTTTTCTCCCCAAACCCTGGAAACAATTGATCTTCTTACTATCTCTATAGTTTTGCCTTTTCCAGAATGTCATATAAGTGGAGTTATACAGTATATAATCTTTTCAGATTGGTCTTTTTCACTTAGCGATATGCACTTAAGTTTCCTACATGTCTTGTTGTGGCTGGAGAACTCAGTTTTTAAAAATTTCTGAATTGTATTTTATTGTATGGACACACCACACTTTTCTCATTCATTCACCTATTGAAGGACATCTTGGTTGCTTCCAAGGATTGGAAATTATGAATAAAGCTGCTACAAACACTCATGTGCAGATTTTTTTGTGTACAGAAGT
>NW_007789676.1:0-2117 GCF_000696425.1 Galeopterus variegatus
TCTCAGCTTTTTTACCTCCTCCTTTTCCAATCTCTTATTGCCTTAACCCCCCCAAAATAAATAAATAAAATAAAAAGCGCTAACCAAAATATTCAAAGATCTCCAAAACCTAGGTTATTTCGAGTTCTCTAATTTTAACCCAAACTTCTTTTTCTGTCATGTAGCATTCTTTCAGAAATCTGAGACGGAAAAAATATGCAATTAACTCTTCTAGGTTTCCGAGTCTCATGAAAGATTTTGAGAATAAAACCACACAGGCAGTCCCTTTTCAATAAGATTGGAACATACCAACATACTTAACATACTTTTCCAATAAACTATCATAAAGTCAAAATTTCAAAAGACTAACAATACATTCACAAGTTATTCTGGGAAGGAAGGGGAATGGAGGTTGTTGTTGCCAGAGAGCTAAAAAGTCTGAATCTATCCCAAATTATGTTTGTACATGTGTCCTTATTTCCTGGAGCCAAACAATCTGGCTGGGAAGCAATTTTTAGACCACACAGGGTCCTGGGGGGTGGGGGTGGGGGGTAGGCAGCTGCAGGCTTGTAACTGTTACCCTGAAGACCTAAAGACAATGGCTGTTGAGATAAGCCAGGAAGCCAGGCATCTCCTGTTTCTGGCCTGAGTTCTCCACAAGGGCTAGTAAAAGGTCAGGCAGCCCCTTAATTTTTAACCTCTATGACAGAATGCCTGGATCTTGAGTGAGGGAAAGGAATCTCTGCCACAAGCCCACAGCAAACATTACGAGGGGCTTTAAGGGCTAAACTCTCAATGCCTGGCTGAGGCTCCTGCCTGGGCTTACCCTCAGTCCTCAGCTCTGCATCCACTGTTCCTTCTTCCCCAGTCCACACCCCTGTGGCTACCAGGCAGGCAGGGATGCAAGGGCCATGCTGGTGTGGGAAAGGACAGGTGCAGGGAACAGAAAGAACAGGTGCAGGGAACAGAAAGTTCTAATCCTGAAGGGTCTGGGGACCAGGGTGCTCTCAGAACTGAGGATATGTAGAGAGGGGTTGGGAAAGGTGAAAAGGTGGGGGAAAGAGTGCTTAAACTACACATCCCAATAATACAGAATCCTTTTCTACAGAGGCTTTGGCAAGCAGAAGATTATTAATCAGCTGATATGTAAGAAACCAAATTTACTGTCTTAAAACAAATAGTTTAGGGCTATTCATGTTCAAAATTTTAGACCATACGAGAATTGAATATACGAAAGTCAGAGACAATCTAAATGGGAAAATATTAATGGTCATATATGGATGGTAGCTGGAATCTTAATGGTTCCTGTTGCTCTACAATAAAATGGCAGATGATGAAAGCATGCAATTTTAGGAATCCAAGAAAAATTTCTCCAAATAGGGCCCCTCTAGCTCATAATCACTTTCACTATTACCTTTGCCTTACTTCTAGGAGTAGGTACATATTCAAGAATATTAATAGGGGCCTACTTCCATTTTTAAGCTGACACCTAGTGAAACAGTACTGTATACCTATCAAATAGCTAATTAATCAGCAAGTATTATAATCAGGCTTGTTGAAATAAAATGTTTAACTGATGTTAACCATTCATTTTGTTGCTGTGGGTTTTAAGCCTTTTTACAGCAACTTACACGAACTCCTTATGCTTTAATATCACCTTTAAGGGGCTCAAGTCATTTTATGTTTCTTTACAGTATTGATATTCTGTGGTGCAGAGCCAACTACTGTCATCTCCACTTATAAGTAGGGGAACTTAAATAACTTGTTTTCAATTGCAAAGAGATTTAATAGTGAGGTTTGAATTCTGGATTCCTCCTTTCCACTGGTCTCTGCTGTTTGCAAAGTGGCTATTCTGAAATCAAAACCCTGGACGTTTCTGGTAGCTGCACATCACTGGAAACACCTCATAGAGTAACTCTGTGGTTTTGCTTTACTCACAGGACTATTTGTTAGATCTGTGGGAAGGAACCACAAGACAGATGGTAAAAGTATGAAAGATGTAACAATTTTTTTTTTTAAAACCTTAGGTGTCGGCACAGATCTTACTGTTCTTGAGAGTGATAGCTTAGGATGAATATGATTTGAACACTCCATATTAGAGAGGGTATCAGAAATTGGGAAAGAGGCAGATCCACCTA
>NW_007789677.1:0-681 GCF_000696425.1 Galeopterus variegatus
TTTTTTTTTTTTTAATAAAGAAATCTACAAAGTCAGCGAGGGGATATAACAGAGATAATCATCTCTTTTTCTGCCTGGTAGAGTTTACCAGCTTATAAATTTTACTTCCCTAAATCCCAGTATTCCTGTGACTAGATTGAGAAACAATCTGTCTAATCTGAGGTTTTTTTAAGCTTCAGAAAATCAGCACATGCATGGGAGGATCCCAGTCCCATTAAGTGCAAGGATACATTGGAAAATGCCCATGGGCTCATCCACCTCTCTCTGTGTTGGATGCAGGGCTCTGTCTGCTTGGCCCTCAGTGACAGTTTGGTAGGCTCTGCCCCTGCGAGGAGGCCATAGAATCGTATCTGTTAGGAGGGGGCTGCAGCATTGGCCAAATTGTTCTGAAGTCCAGCCTTCCAGAAACATCTCACTTGCAGGACTCTAACAGGTTATTCTAGAAAAAGTCCCAAGTATTTACCCTTCACATCATTTAATAAATTCTGTCTGCTTTAGTTTTGTTATTTTTTAAAACCAGTTCTATGTGAGCATATGAATTGTACTCTGTAGTTCATAAAACAAATTGAAATCATAACCACTTTTTAAAAAATGCTGTTTCTTTTTCACAATTGGTCACAAAGTCTTAAAAATGAAGACATTTCTGGTTAAATCCATCTTTTATTCAAGAAAGTTGGGATT
>NW_007789677.1:5293-7410 GCF_000696425.1 Galeopterus variegatus
TTTTTTTTTTCTTGTTTGGGCTTGCTTCAGTGGAGATAAAGTTTTTTTGTAGTATATTGGTAGTTAAAGTAAGTTCAGGAAGAAAAACCAAAACTGTAAATTGCTACCCCCTGCTGTTTAAAAAAGTAGTGTAAAGTCTTGACCTGTTAAACATTAGGGAAACTGAGGCAGAAAGTGATTCAATATGTGTACAAAAAATTCACCAGAAGAGAGAGTATGTAAAAGATTTGGGCATTTATTCTATTGATTTATTATATCCTAATATTATAGGAATCAATAGCACCTATTAACTAACAATTTCTCATGTAGATTGGTAGTAGTAGATTGATAGTTTACAGTAATGACTGAAGAATATTTTGAATTGATTTTATCTATTCCAGAGGGGACTTGGTTGTTTTAAATCTCTGTCAATAGGATTAATAACAAGCTTTTACATTTTCAGATGAAGATTCTGTCTGATTTTAAAAGGAAGAAAAAAATAGTACAAAGATGGGAAATTGGCCTAGAAAATCTGGCATTTTACTTACTAAGAATTTTTTAAAAACTAGGAAAGGACCTCACCTCTTTCTTTTTAGAGAACATAACTATGAGTGTATGACAGTATCACATGGCTTGCAAAAAGGCTCATAAGCCTTTTGTCTCGTAAATTCTTAGCTAATTAAGTGCCTGTCTGGCTAGAGGCCCTGGGGTTTTTGTTGAGATGGGCAATCAGAGGCAAAGTGATATTCTGTGTTCTTCATGAAACAGTTAAGCTTCTCAGTTATAATTTCTTTGTTGTTGTTTGTTTATTTTTTACAATGTAGTTATTTTTGTGGCCCTTTACCAATATAATTTTATATTTTAAAGACCGTGTTTTGCTGTAGGGTTTTGCTAATCTTGAATAGGGGATGGATGGTGGTGGATAATATATTGGGAGATGGCTTCAGTGTTAACGCATTCTTTCTTTTGGTTGATTGCAGCTCTCTACTTGGCTTCTTATGAGAGTGAAGGACCTGAAAATCATGTAGAGAAAGACAGATGGAAGTCTTTAAGGTGGGTCTCATTGCTGTACAAATCTAAAGAAAATGTTGGTTTTACTTGAAGAAAGCCACATGCTTTCTATGGGAGGCCCCTGACTACCTGTTCCAGGTCCTCTTTACCTTATCTCCTGTTAACCAAATCTTTGTGGCTTAGAATTCTCATTGCCATCATTTGGTTTTATTGCTTTTCATTTTTTTTTATAATGGCAATATATAGTGACTCAGTTCTTTCTCTCTCTCATTATTTAATGGAATGAGGAACTGAAATTACCCCATGGCATGGTTAAAAAAAAAAAAAAGCATCAGCTAATAAGTTTAGACCTTGTTTCTGAATAGTTCTTCTAACACTAAAATTTTATTTGACCTAAGATAAAAAAAGAACTAAGTACCAGTTGGCTCAGTAAAGTTGGGTGTATCACATACCAACCAGATGTCAGTCCTCCCCTCTTTGGTCTGACAGAGAGTTGGGACTTTAAACATAATATGGAGTTTCTTCAAATTTAAAAATTTTGCTATTCTATTAGTATTTTCAAACATTACTAGGATGGGTAAATTTGGATTTTGAGCATCTGAGATACTTTAATAGGCATAAGCAGCCCAAGATATAGTAAAATATAGTCAAAATTGCTGTCATAGTGTTTCTACTAAGAAACTCTGGAAATGTATACCTTTTTGCATTGGGGCTGACAAGCCCATTTTCTCATCTTCCTTTTGTGGTCCCAGAGTCATTTGTGAGCCATCATTATACTTGAAATTAGGCTAGATTTCATGACCAGGATATCTAAGATATACTTGGTTTTGTGTGATTGTGTTTGTTTCAAAGGAAAATTTAGGCCTTCTTTGTACCTCTTAGGGAGGAGGGATGAGGTTCAGAGGCATTGGAATTATTATCCTTAGAGCCAGTGATGGGTAAAGGATCGGAGATGTTTTTTGTATCCCCAGACACAAACACAGAGAAGGTATGGCCAATGCTTGGAGGTGTGGGAATATCACAGACTTGTCGGGCTCATGCCCAAATCTATTTTTTTTAGATTTTGTGTCTGCCAATAGCACATTTCAATTAAAAATTTATATTACATTGTGTTTGTATTAAAAGAT
>NW_007789678.1:0-2117 GCF_000696425.1 Galeopterus variegatus
GTGTGACCAAGTTCAGGCCAAGAGAGTCTGACCTGAAACTTCTGCTGGAACTTCTGGCACAGAGGCTCCCTTCCCACTGACGAGGTAGAGCCAGTGACTGGGCTAGAAGGGAAGAAGCATTGAAAACAGGAAGACCAGGCCTGAGAGAAAGATGAACCATTCTGCAGTGGTGGCTGCAGAACGGTGAAGGAAAAGTCAACAACATTTCTTCAGAGAAGAAATAAGAGGACTTGGCAACATTCTGCAGAGAAGGTGAAAAGAAGTGTGAGGAAGGGGCTGGGCTTGACTGTGAGGGTCCTAGTTTGGAGAAGTGAACAATGAGGCGACCTGAATGAACTGAATATTGAGAGGCGAAACTTGCTGGGTGGGTGTACTGGCTATTTGCCTGTCCTTTTCCTGTTCTGCTCTGTGTCAGAGGGAGCTACCTCTGCCAGTCTCCTTTGACCTCTAGCTCAGGGAGGCATAGTTGGAAGATTGGAGAGTGGGGGGAAGTCAGAACGTTCTACTCCCCGCTTTTTGTTTCTAGTAGCATGTCTGGCAGTGCTTACATCTCATCCTTGATTCCAACTGCAGTTAGACAGCCTGTCTTCACATGGACTTAGGTCTAACAGGCAGCTTCTGCCACTACTGTAGCACTTCTGCCACGTCCAGGCTCTGATAACACCACCTCCTCCTGCTGTCTCTCTAGCCCTAGAGTTGGTAACATCTTCTTGTTGTGGTTACTTTCAGTTGCCTCAGTTTCCCCTGTTTGATTTCTTAGATCTTCCATCACCTGAGTAACCAATTGTTCATATTAAGTTCTCTCTGTTTGAACTACTAGAATGGCTTCTCTTTTGCTGGATGAATTCTTATTGATAGAGTGGAGAAGAGGAAGAAGGGAGAAGAGTTAGGTGAAACATGGGTTGGTGTTCAGATAAAAGGGGCAGGCATAAAAACACAGGTCTAGAATGTAGTCATAAAACAGTAGTTACTCAAGCAGAATGAGGTTAGAGGGAGAAGAGGACAAGGACAGGACCTGTGGACATTCCTAGATAATTAATGATGTGTAAAGAGGCATCAGGGTGGCTTAGAAGTGACAGCTTCCAGAGATGTAGAAGAACCACCCAAATGTAGTGTTGCTGGAACCAGTAAAGAACTTTAAGGAAGATGGGAGGAGGGGGGTCAGAAGGATCAATTGACTGATACATGGGGGTCAAAAAGAATGAGAACATTAAACAGACAGTCTGATTCCAGACTCAGTGACTTAACCATAGGGCTATACCACTTAAAGCAAGAAGTTAAGAAGGGAGAGGACTGGCTAGTTAGCTCAGTTGGTTAGAGTGTGGTACTGATAACACCAAAGTCCAGGGTTCAATTCCTGCACCAGCCGGCCACCAAAATGAAACAAAACAAGCAAACAAAAAAGAAAGTTAAAAAGGGAGAAATGTAGAGAAATTGGAATTGGGAGGTTGATACTGGGGAAAGGACTAATATCTTTATTATGGAATACCTACATTATAAAAAGTTTTTACTATACCTATTTGGAAGAATGTGACTTCAATCAAGGTGTTGCCAGATTTACTTAACCATGAGCTATGACCTTGGATCCAAAAAATATAGAGAGGTCTTTATGACTTCTGGTTCATTGTCTGTTATAGAAACCTAATTTTAGAGATTGACACCTGTCTTTGTTTGGGCTGCTATAACAAAGTATCTTGCACTGGATAATTTATAAAGAATTCAAATTTATTTCTCATCGTTCTGGAGGCTGGGAAGTCCAAGATCAAGACATGGGTAGATTTGGTGTCTGGTGAAAAATTGCTCTCTGCTTCCAAGATGGCACCTTCTTGCTGCATCCTCACATGGCAGAAGGGATGAATGCTGTGTTCTCATGTGGTGGATGGGCAAAAAGGGCAAACTCCCTCCCTCAAGTCATTTCATAAAGGCACTAATCCCATCCATGAGGGTGGAGCCTTCATGACTTAATCATCTCCTAAAGGCTCCACCTCTTAATACTATTGCATTAGGGATTAATTTTCAACATGAATTGTGGAGGGACACAAACATTCAAATCATAGCAACACCAAAGGAAAGCTACCATAAATCATACACCCATGGACTCTCAGAGTTGGAAAGGG
>NW_007789679.1:0-2117 GCF_000696425.1 Galeopterus variegatus
GGTGCACTGTAGCAGTGCGCCACCGGGCCGGCCCCGAGCATCTCAGTTCTGATCACCTTCATCACTCTGTTCTTTCTTTGTATCAGTCACTATTTGTAATTAAATAAGATTCCATGTTTACTTATTTATTATCTTCTCTCCTGATTGGACTGTAATCTTCCTGAGGGCAGGGACTTTGCCTGCATTGTTTACCACTGGATACCCATGGCCAAGCACAGTGCCTTTTACATAATAAATGCTCATAAATTTTGGCGAACACATGAATGAATAAAAGATTTTTGAAAAGGTACATTATCTGATAACATGAGGTCAGAAGGACTCCACCAAGAATGAGACCAAGGATGGCACTAACTCAGATGTTTTAATTTAAGTGATCTAAGACCAATAGCAGCTTTGCAGCCTATATTTAGTTTTACATATCAATCTGTTTCCAGTGGAGCCAAAATATCAAAGAGTAAATAATTAAGATGGCATTGCCACATAATATAGCTAAATCTCTCCTACATATAGAACTGAATATCACATTCATGTTGTCTTTCTGCTAAAGAGTATTTCATAGACCAGCCCTATAGGATTTCCTCCTCTTAGGTGGGGAGACAGAAACAACCACATTCTATAAATGAATAGACAGAGATGACTTGTCTAAATCCAAATGCTGCATCTCAGTGATGGAAATTCCAGAAATGACAACTGAGCCAAGGGGCCTTTCATGAGTCACTGAATTCCTCTGAACCTCATCTGGCAGCTAGGTGTAGTAATAAATGTTCTATTACCCATCTAACAGGGTTATTGAGAAAATTAAATCTCCTACTAGATGTGAAAGCCTTTTGGAGACATATTACATAAATGTAAGATAAGAAAATGTTATGTTTTATTTTGCCTGCTAGTGTGTAGTTCTGTGTCACCTGGGGAAGCCTAAACTGCTGTAACAAATGGAAATGGCTCAAACAAAAGAGAAGTTTCTTTCTCACATAATGGTCCAAGCTGGTTTTGGTGGTAACTGGTGGTAGTTGTCATGTGGTGGTTACGGATTCTGCTCCACAGAGTCATTCAAGGACTTAGGCTGACTGTGGTTACACCATCCTTAACACGTGACTTTTGGTTGCTCTGGACAATGACATTGTCACTCATAGGGTTAGGGACAATGAGTTTAATAGGCCAGATCTGGAAGTGGCACCACTGACTTCTACTCACTGGAGAGGACTTCATCACATGGACACGCCTAAAGACAAAAGAAGCTGGGAAATGCTGTGCTGGTGAGCAGCCCTGTGCCTTCTCTGATAGAAGGTGAGCGTGGATTCCCGTGGGTAGCCAGCAATCTCTGCCCCTGTTCTTTTATCCTCATGGCATCAAATCCTTCTTTTATAAGATCTTATGGCACTATATACCTCACATTCTTTGTATTGGCCAAAGATGCAATTTTACATTTTATAATTATTTGACTTATTTTGCCCCACTAAATAAGCACAAGGATCATGTCTCTTGTATCTCCAGCATGTCACAGTTTCTGGCTTGCAATAGACCTTCAGTAAATATTTGTTTCATGAGAAAGAATTCATGAATGTATCAAATATATTGTTTGATACTAAAGAACCTCAGATGAGACTGGATGTGTCTGATGAGGTGTTGGGGCCTTGCCCTTATCAGGCATCTTTGGCAACTTTTGATATTCATGGGGAAAGAAGCTGTGCTAGGCAGCATTCTAAGATGACCCCCAGTGACCCTCAACCTTACGTAATCTCTTCTTTTTGAGAGTGGGTAAAACCTTTAAATATGATGAGATATTATTCTGTGATTAGGTTATTTTTTATAGCACAGTTGACTTCAAGAAAGAGAAATTATCGTGGGTGGACGTGTCCTACTCAGGTTAGCCTTTAAAAGACATTGGGATCTTCCAGAAGTTGGAAATTGGAAATGTGAGAGGATGGATTTGATGCAAGACAGAGTCCCTGTGGCCGGGTTTGAGGATAGATGGGGTCATGTGGGTAGCTCCTAAATGTGGAGAGGGTTCCCCACTGACAGCCAGCAAGAAATGGAGACCTCAGTCTTATAACTTCAAGGAACTGAATTCAGCCAACAACCCGAATGAGTTTATCAGTGGATTCTTTCCCAGAACC
>NW_007789680.1:0-2116 GCF_000696425.1 Galeopterus variegatus
ATTTATCATTACACACCATATTCATTTTTGTGGCCCATTACCAACTTCTCGCTAACCCTCTCTTGTCCTCCCCCTTTCCCTCCTCTGGAGGCCTCAGTTCCATTCTCTCCTTTTGAAAGTTCAACGAATTATTGTGATTGTTGCATCTTTCTTTTTTATTTGTTTGGTATTTTAGCCTCTACATATGAGTGAGGACATGCAGTGTTTCTCTTTCTGTGCTTGGCTTATTTCATTTAACATAATTTTCTCTAAACTCATCCATGTTGCTGTAAATGGCAGTATTTCATTCTTTTTTATGACAAAGTAGTACTCCATTGTGTAAATATACCATATTATCCTTATCCAGTCATCCATCAATGGACATTTAGGTTGGCTCCAACTTTTAGCTATTATAAACAGAGCTGCGATAAATATGGGAATACTGGTATCCCTTCTATGTGATAACTTCCGTTCCTTTGGGTATATACCCAGCAGCAAGATTGCAGGATCATATAGCAGTTCTATCTATAATTGTTTGAGTTTTTCCATAGTGTTTTCCATAACGGGTACACTAATTTACAGTCCCACCAACAGTGCAGGAGGGTTGCCTTTTCCCTGCTCTCTAACCAGCATTTGTTGTTCTCTGTCTTTTTGATAATGGCCAGTCTAACTGGCATGAGATGATATGTCTATGTGGATTTGATTTGCATTTCACTGCTTAGTGATGTTGAGCATTTTTTTCATGTGTCTGTTGGCCATTTGTATATCTTCATTTGAGAAATACCTATTTAGCTCCTTTGCTGATTTTTTAATTGGGTTTTTTTTTTTAACTGTTAAGTTGTTTGAGTTCCTTGTGTATTCTGGATATTAATCTCTTCTCAGAAGCATAGTTTGCAAATATTTTCTCCCATTCTGTAGTTGCCTTTTCATTCTGTTGTTTCTTTTGCAGTGCAGAAACTTTTTAGTTTGATATAATCCCATTTGTTTATTTTTTCTTTTGTCGCCTTTGCTTTTGGGGTCTTATTCATAAAGTCTTTGCCTAGTCCCACTTCCTGAAGCATTTCCATTGATAAATTAAGATTAGTAAAAAAATGAAATTGGAGCATGGAGTATTAAAAGGTATCTGGGAAATTCTGAAACTAAGTAAGATACATACTGGGTACATAGAAAAGAGTTGCACCTGAGGGTGATTCATTGAAGGTGTGTGGGGACTGCAGTTCCCAAGAGGATGGGTGAATTCTTGTTTTCTGTCACCTTGAACATTTTCCTCTACCATACAATACTGATATAAAACATTTGTGCTAGACCACATTTCATTCCACATTCTCATATAAGTCACAAAATATGTCATGTATCATTTAAGTTATTTATGTTGCTTTTTAACTTCTACTTGATTCTTTCCAAACACAAAACAAAGGTTAGACAGAGATATATAGGAGGCTGCAGAGGTGAAAGAAGCCCATTTCTCTCACTATGAAAAGTAAGATCCACCAACAGCTCCTGGCCAATCAGAACCAGGGGCTGTCACCGTGACAGGGACCTCAGTGGTAGTCTTCTGCAGCATTAATGAAAGGACAATCTGTAGACCTGCTTCTGAATCTCCCAGGGTGCTTGTTCAAGGTGCAGGTTCCTGGGCCTCTCTCTGACTTTCTGAATCAGAACTTCTGGGGTGGGGAGACCAAGATGGCGACGGGTCTGGAGTTGGGGGCGCCAGAAGACAGCGCGAGCCTGAGAAGTGTGCGCTGTGCTGCCAGAGTGCTATTTGCATTTCCAAGAGCAACAAAAAATGAATAAGTCAATGATCAACTAATCTACAATGATAAAAATGCAACTACAGATTCGAGGTTTAGGACCAACACAAAAGAAGATTCCTGAGAGCGCCTGGCCGACACAAAAGAAGATTCCTGAGAGTGCCTGAGCTGCGCCGCGGGACCAAGTGACCAGCCCAAGGCAACAGTGGCCAAGAACAGCAGCGGCGAAGATACAGAAACAGAGAGGAAGCCGCCTGGCCGGCCCACGTCTGTTAGTGACCCCCAGCCCGGCCCTGCTTGTGGGGCAGACACCCGCCCGGCTTCAGCCGGCCACACCAGGCCAGTCACCGGCACCAGGGCTGCCTCCATTTTCTCGGGTGGGGGCG
>NW_007789681.1:0-2116 GCF_000696425.1 Galeopterus variegatus
CTGGGGAACTAAAAGAGGTCATAAGCCAGGGGTCGGGTGGGGGCAGCAAGGATGCCTCTAGGGTAGCTGTTGTCTTCATAGGAGAGGTTGCCCTTGATCTGGACAATCTTGGATGCCTGCCAGGAGCCAGCATCCATGCTTTTGGAGTTGGGGTGTAGGGTACAGTTTAGAAGACTCCTCTCAGATGACTTACAGCTTGAGTCGTTGGTATCCTAGGTATCCAGCGCCCTGTCCTGTTGAGAGGACATGCTGTGAGAGGAGTATCTGCTTTGCCAGTCCTCCTTACCTGAACCTTAGTGGACTAGAATTTGGTATCCAAACTTGACTCCTCTTTTGGCACTAGCTGAGTGTAGTCAACCTGTATTTCTATTGATGACAGTTTCCTTTGGCAATGGCTTCAGTATGGGACTCAGAGCTGGTTTGTTCTTCAGAGCTCCATGTTTTGGGTGTGGCTTGGGCGCTGGGGCAGATTTACCCCATGTCCTGCTGGGCAGTCAGGTACTGCTATCCAGGCTGACCAATGAGTTGCTCATGTCCAGTTTACTCTTTATCTCGCTTTCACAGTCCTGGCTGTCTGAGTAAGTGTCTTTGGTGGGATCAGTACTGCTGAGATGATCAGCTCTGAGATGGTGCTGGAGGGGCTGGTGGCAGGGTCTTATGGGACCACTAGGTCTGATAAACTCTCCTGCTTCATGTGGCCTGGCTTGAGGCTTCGGTTTTGCACCCTTAATGAGTTTTATATAATAATGATTGTAAGGATAAATCTATAGAATTTTTTTCAACATTTAGAGCTTTATGACCAGAGGAAACAAATGCCTTTCATAACATCAAGTTATGTACTTATTTTTGTTGCAGAGTAGTATGATAGGGTAAGCACTGAAAAATTTAAGCATGAAATATATTTGGATAATGTACTATGGGAAAAGTGAAGTGAGAATATGAGTTCAAAGAAAAAAGGAATAATCTAAAATTACTTTCTGTTACAGAAGAGCTTGTTTATGTATTTTTAAAATTGATGATGCTTATATCAGTTAAGGTACTGTTAGCTACTGAAGCAGATAAACCACCAAATCTTAATGGCTTAAATAGAAATTTCTTACTCATGTAAAAATCTAATAGTTGTCAGGGAGATAAATAGTAATGGGAGATCAGAGGGCAGTTGTTGGAGGAAAGGGGTCTTTGCTCAATGTAGTCAGTCAACCTCCAGCTGATAGAAGTGGGAAGAGAAAGAGCAAGCAGCATACAGATCATGCATTGGTGGTTTTTATGGGCCAGACCAAGAAGTAGCATAAATCATTTCTATTCATATCCTGTTGTCCAGAATTCATTCTACGTGGCCATGAAGAAGAGGATTTTAATTTTAAGGGATGCTTTGTGCCCATGAAGAAGAGGAAATAGATTTGGTAAATAGCTAGTCGGTCTGTGATGCAATGGTGGATACAAAATTGCTAAGACATTTAGATTCATTTTTTTTGTACAACTAAAAGAGCAAAGTCACAGGCCTATTTTTAAATGTCAGTACAATCATGGGTCACTTACCAACAAGCACCAGTTCTGAGAAGTGCATCATTAGGTGATTTCGTCTTTTTGCAAATATCATAAGAATGTACTTACACAAACCTAGATTGTAGAGACTACTACACACCTAGGCCATTCGGAATAGCCTTATGCTCCTACGCTATAAACCTATACAGCAGGTTGCTGTACTGATTTCTGCAGGCAATCATAACACAATTTTAAGTATTTATATATTTAATCATATATAAACATAGAAAAAGTATGGTAAAAATATGATACAAAGATAAAAATGATACACCTGTATAGGGCACTTAGCATGAATGGAGCTTGTAGGACTAGAAGTTACTCTGGGTGAGTCAGTGAGTGAGTGCATTGTGGGTGAATGTGAAGGCCTGGGACAATACTGCACACTACATAGACTTTATAAACACTGTATACTTAGGCTACACTGAATTAATAAAAAACGTTTGTCTTCAATAATAAATTAACCTTAGCTTACTATAATTTATTTTATAGCTTAAAAAGTTTAAAAAAAAATTTTGGCTCTTTTGTAATAACACAGCTTAAAACACAAACATATTGTGGTTATACAAAAATA
>NW_007789682.1:0-2116 GCF_000696425.1 Galeopterus variegatus
GCTGTAAACCACGGTGACAGAAGAAGGGGAAGGTGGCTCTGACCACTGGAGGCTAACGTCGAGTGGGAAGCCAGTCTGTGGCCAAAGGGTTGCTGAGAACTGGGGACACAGTAAGTGGTTTTTATTTTAGAGGGAAAGAAATATTCAGCTCTTATTTCTAGTTTCCTGTGATGACTGCCCTCTCCCTCCCCTCTCTCCTGGCCAATTGACTCTAAAAACCCAAGAGCAATCACATCCTATGACTGCCTGTGTGACTGCAGGAGCCTCCAAGCCTGTGAAGGACTGGGGAAAAGCGCCTGGGACCCTCGAGCACTGTGGGGCTGGCAGGGCAGGCAGCAGAGGAGCCAAGCCCTCAGGCAGGGCTCCCACCCACCTTCAGCCACCATATCTGGCTCCCCTTGTCAGCACCTGGCCCCTTGGGCCCATCCCGCTGATCCCCCAGGGGCCTGGCCTCCCATGACCCGCAAGCAATGCCTATGGTAAGGTGCACAGTGTCTTTTCAGCTGCAGCTGATGATAGCCATAGTGGAGCTGTGTGAGAGAGGGCAGAGAGAAAGGAGCAAGGTGAGGTGGGGGATGGAGACGCTGATGGAAGGCCACAGGGGATGCTTTTGAGAGAAATTGCCCTCATCAGCTCTCATTCCCTAGAGACTTTCCATTTAGTCAAAATAGAGATTTGGTTCCAAGGCAGTGAAGGAAATTTGTGGTTGTTAAAGAAAAAAAAAAAAAAGAAGGAACTTTCCCATCTCTCTCTCCTCTTTCTCTCCCCCACCACTGCCGGATAAAGTTTCAGCCCAAGTGCTTCTCAGAGTGAACCAGGCTGAAGGCCACAGTGAACATCTGCCGCTTCCAAAGGCAACTCTGTCTCTGGGAAGCCATGAACATCAGGAATCAAGGTCACTCTAGGGCACCCAGCAGAGGCTGTGCGACTTTCCACATACCTGGCTGAGAGCTTTGCAGACAGAGTCACTATGGTCCTCACACCCAGTGGAGGAGAGCTGCAGAGACCTGCAGCAGGAGGACTGTAGGTTAGACAACAGGATGCAGTGCAAGACAGTTGGGTGACAAGACCTGGAGCCTTCGTTCAGGGAGGGGACTATGGGAGGAGAAGTGTGCGCCTCAAAGCCCTTCTACCAGCCATGGAATCCTGGCTCTGGGCAAGTGCTGTGTGCCCTTTATGCTCTCAGATTTCTCAACTGCAATTTGGGGATTATCATTCTATATCTAAAACGGTTGTTGAGAGCAGCAGTTTTGGTTAAATTCAGCAGATTGAATATGCATATTTGTCCTCATAACCTCACTAACAGTAGAGTCAAGGAGAAAAAGAATAAAAGAAGAAACCCCAGATATTGAGTAGAATTTGCATATGCCTCCCACCAGCTCTCGCCTCCACCAGCCCCTTTTCCCTAGAGCTCCAGATTGCTGGAAGACAAGTATCTACCTACCAGCTGAGAGGTTGAAGAATTCTCTGGAAAACTGAATGGACCCAGAAAAGAGGCCTCCAGATATTAGCATTTGGGAGTCTCCCAATGAAAACTCCAGCTCACAGCTAATCACTGTCAATGCCAGTGCTCCACTAAGTAAAGCTGAAGCCCAACAAGTCTAAAAGCCCTGCTACCATCAGTGGGTCAGAGTGCGGTGTTGATAACACCAAGGTCCGGGGTTCCATCCCCGTAGTGGCCAGCCACCAAAAAAACCCCCCAAAACAAAAAAACCCTGCTACTAAACACGAATTGCAATCAGTTCTTATATTTTTTAAGTATAATATACATAAAAAGAGCACACATACAATGCACATATACAGTAAAAATAATTATATTAAAAACACCTGTACCTCCCATTTGACTTTGGAAATAGAACCTCACCAGTAACTTTGAACCCCGTATGTGTTCCTGCCCTATTGCTTTTGTCCACATCTCAAAGTAACCACTAGGCTGAATTTTGTTTTGATCATTTTTTTTTTTTTTTTGCTTTTCTTTGTAATTTTACCACACGTGTATATATTTCTAAACAAGATACTGTTTAGTTTTGTCCGCTTTTGAACTTTACGTAAACAATGTGATACTGTATTTATTATATGAGTGACTTTGTTTGCACTGTGTTATGTTTTTGAGGTT
>NW_007789683.1:0-2116 GCF_000696425.1 Galeopterus variegatus
GCTATGAAACATAATACAATCTTTTCTATTTTGGCCAGGATATTTACCACATGCCTTGGTCCGATTTGGTACTCAGTGAGCATTTGTTAACTGCATGGATAAATGAATGTTTGTTCTTACTATGTTCTCTTAAGACATTGGGTATGTAGGATTATTTTCCCCCTTAAAACGAATGATTCAGAATGTTGTCTAGTTTGATGGTCTGCTCTAAAGTTTCTCCCTTATTTTTATTTATATGCTTAGTCATGTTTTTACAATTTGGTTTTTCATATTGGGATTGGAATAATGTTCAAACACTGCAATTGTTGATATGTCCTTTGGTCTCTTGTAATCTATAGGTTTTCTCCTCCCTCTCTCTTTTTTTAAATCCCCTTGCAGTTTGTTTTTTGAAGAAATTAGTTCTTTGTGTTGTGAATTTGCCTGCAGTCAGGGTTTGCATTTACATGGATTGCGTTTACATGGTATTGTTTAACACAGCTCCTTTGACCTCTTTAATTCCTGTACGTTAGTATACAGAACCAGAGGAGAGGCTTAATCCAAGCTCAAAAGTTTGGGGAAGACTACTTCATAGCTGCTGTTGTTACTTAGATCAGTGGCACTTCGTGTCGGGTGGATTCTCTTGTTCTGATGTGAGTGGCCATTGCCGCTTAGAGCATAGATCCATTAATTCTTTGAGGGCTGAAAAGGGGTGCTTGTGGTGGCCAGCTCAGATGATGTCCCCCAATGCTCCTGCCTCCTGGAATTCATGCCCTTGATTAATGTCCTTTATTGTATGAGGGTTGGTTTGCATGACGAATCCTGGTAGAATATGAGCGAAATGATGGTATGTCCCTTGTGAGGTTAGGTCCTAAAAGGCAGTGTGGCTTCTGCCCCTGACTCTCTTAGGCCACTTACTCTGGGCAAAGCCAGCAGCCATGCCGTGACAACCACGTGGAGAGGAAGTGAGGCCTCCCACCAGTAGCTTTGGGAGTGAGAATGGAAGTCAAGTTGTCATATGGCTGCAGCTGCAGCTGGCATCTTGATGGCACCATGTGAAAGACCCTGAGCAGAACTCCTAGCTTGGCCACTCCTGAATTCTTGACCCACAGAAACAGTGTTGTTTTATACCTCTGTGCTCTGAGGTAATTTGTTACTCAGCAAAGATACATAATTTAATGTTATTCTAATTCTTTCATTCAGTCTTCCCTTATTAGATGGAATACTTTTATAAAGAGAAACTATCCTTTAAAAATTATTTGATTACCCTATGGTACAGTTGGTATAGGAAATGATACTTATTCTTTCACTTATTCTTTCAACGCATGTGTATATGAGGGTACTTCAATAAGTTCATGGAAAAATGAATTGAAATATGATACGTACATGTGTGTAGATGGGTGGATAGTTACATTAAAAAATTGAAAGCATTTTTCTTATATTTTTATAGGTTGTCCTGAACATCGTTTGTTCCCTTTGCCTAATACTCCACTAAGTTTACTTGACCTTTCCTTTTTGTTGGAAACTTGACTTGTTTCCAATGTTACTGCTAATAGCCTATCAATTAAAAATATTTTTGCTTAAGGTTTTTTTTGACTTTAAGGTTATTTCCTTAGGTCAGAGTCCTAAAAATTGTTGAATCCAAAGTTATGGGCAATTTTTCTAAATTACATTCCAGAAAGAAAATACAGTTTCTCCTGGCAGCAGCAATATCACTGTGGCTTTTTTGCTTTATCTCTTGTTAGAGCTCTGTGTTATTTATCCATTCAATTTTCATTCAACAAACATTTGTAAAGTGCCTGTCATGTGTCACGTACTGTTCATAAAACAAAAGCAGAAAACTTAGCTTTATTTATCTGGTCCAGTAGTACCTCACAAATGTTGTTTGAAATTGTTTCTATCAACTTTCCAAGTATCGCTTGATACCTCTTTTCTTTTACCCTCTGGGTCAGGCACACATTTCTTTGTATCTGCTTACTGCTGCCAGCTTTGCTGGCTACTGCTCCAAAACTTCTCTCTCCATCCATCTCCTATTTCACATCTTTTATTTCCTATAGGCTGAGAAGCCAGATAATCACCCTTGTTAGGACCGTGAATTAAATGGGGTGACTTTGATTCATCTCGTGCCACTACCCATTCT
>NW_007789684.1:0-2116 GCF_000696425.1 Galeopterus variegatus
GGAAATTAAATTCCAATTTTTACAGCAGTCATTCTTACTGTTCTACAAAGTACCTGTTTCTTTCATTAGTGTTTTCTCATTTTTGATACATTTAAATTTCAGAATCGTGAACCTCTGATGCCATCTCCGCAGTTTATCAAATCTTACTTCAGCTCTTTCACGGATGATATTATTTCTCAGCCTATGCTTAAAGGAGAGAAGTCTGATGAAGATAAAGACAAGGAAGGGGAAGCTTTAGAAGTGAAAGAAAAGTATGTCAAGCATGGTGTCTGCTTAATGGTTTTTTTGCTGCCGTGAACTTTTCCTAGAGCTCAAATGGGTTCTGAGTCATCTCAAAAAAAACTGTTTACCTACAGATATACATAAACTGAGATGCTGAGGAGTTTCCAAAGAGTAAATTTCTTTGAGGTTTTTTTTGCTTGCCTAGGAAAATGCCAATTTGGGGGCTCCTTGGATTTGATCCTGTAGTGTGCTGAAACCAAAGTACAGGATACTATGTTTAAAGTTGGAGATAATGCATAAGCCATCTAGCCTGCTTATGCATTCTTATTTATTAATACTTGTGTTTTGCTATTAAGGCTAGCTCTCCCCTGTAAGAGAAGGTACAAATATTATTACCAACATGATATTTTTTAATGAGTTTGGAAGAGAAGGGAATTTGGTTCCAGTAGCAAAGGATAACTAGGTTTTGCATCTATATCACATTGAAGGGTTTGAGGAAGCAGATTGCTTTTTGTCTTTATCTCCCAATTTTTCTACCATTGTTAGCCACCTTTGAAGGGAGGGTAGTGTGCATAATCATACCAAGATACATGAATTTTAGTAAGCGGATACACGATCTTTCACAGAATTGTAGATGGGAAGTAAATGTTTAAGATATCATATATCTCTTGTGACAGTGCTACGAATAATTTCCTCTTCTGGTTAAGAAATAGTCCTTGTCCCAGAAAAACTACAGCAAAGTTAATACCATTATTCTAAAAGCTATATTGAGAGATGGCAAGACTTATAGCTAGCTTTCATCAGAATACTAACTAGAATTGGACCCAAATTTGTAAATTTCACTTTACTCTGAGCCTTAGCTTTATCATCTTTGGTTTGCTTTGATTTCGTTGGTGGCCAGTATGGAGTTCCAAACCCCGCTGTAACCAACTAAGCTAACTGGCGAGCCCTTCATCCTCTTTTAAATGGAGCTACTAATGCTTACTTTACAGGGTTATTGTAAGGTTCAGAGATCATGTTCGCAAATACCTAGCACTTATAGTCTCAATGACTAAGAACTTATTTCCATTTTATTACTTGTTTTTTCTTAGTAGCCTGGTGACATGAGGAACAAAACTAGAGAATAGGGAACATTAGAATGTAAAAGTCATTTGCCAGAATATAACAACTGAAAAAGAAAATGTACTTTAATTTATAATGCCTTATATTTGGAAGATGCCTCAAAGTCATCTTGTATAAATTTCTTTTCAGTTCCAAAAAATCTCTTCTACAAGCATTCCCAATGAAAGTCATCATCTTAGAAGAATAATAAGTGATATTGTGCTCTATGCATTTTAAAAAATAGAGAAGGGTGTTTTTTAAAATCTTATTTGATGGAAGAGTCTTGTTTTAAATTTTCTTCTTTGATAAATTCACTTAATATTTCCAGGTCTGTTCTTTTAGATGAAACAGTAAATCTTCTGTATGAGAGTCCTTCAGATATTTTCCTGTCTCCATTGCAGTCCACTCTCCACAAAACAGCAAAAGTGATCTTTACAAAGTATAGCTCTGATCACACCTCTTGTCGGTTTCTGTGACTCTAAACTCACTTGATTATTTCCTATTCCTCTGTTCCTTCTGTTAGTTATTAAACAAATGTCGAGTGCCATTGATGTGCCACAGTTACAAAGGTGAATAAGACAGGATCCCTACCCATATTGCAGACCTGTCTCTTTCATTAGCTCATCTTTTCACATATCTAAATGTCTAAGCCAGGGCATTAACCCCAGGTTTCTGCCCATGACTCTGCTGTTTCCTTTTTAAAATTTTTTCTCCAAGACATCAAGGAAATTCTAATCTGCATCAGAAATCCTAATCTGTGGGCCGGCCCGGTGGCGCACTGCTGCAGTGCACC
>NW_007789685.1:0-2116 GCF_000696425.1 Galeopterus variegatus
ATTATGTTAACACAGCTGGGAGATGAAGATGGAATACAAAGAGGTATAATAAAACATGTTTCCTTCAGAAATATCAGGGGAGATGAGGTGAAAACATCAAATCAAAACTTATTGCATAATAATCAGTGCCTCGGTTGTGTGTTAGGAAAAGTACGAAAAAATAAAAAAAAAAACAGGCAGAATTAAGCTATGAACACACTTCCTAAGCAGAAGTGTGGGGGCAGAGACACAATGGATTAACTCTTCCTTAGTAATCAAATTGAAGTGCTGAAAAAGGTCCCATATGACCAGTCATTAAAATAATCAAAAATATTTAGTTGCTGGTTCTCACTGATTCAGTTCTATAGATTCCCCCTGGAGTACATAAAGGCATTGGATATTATGTTTGCAAAGAGGTGTTTATTGATTTGCTCAATTTCATAGGAGGGGTCTTCAAAAAGTTCACAGCAGAATTCGTATTATCTTTTAATTCCATTTTTCCATAAACTTTTTGAAGTACCCTCATACTTACAGAATATAACAAACAAAACGTGGTGTAAATGTTACTACCAGAGTCACCACAATAATTCACATTTTCATTAAACACTGTTGATAAAATTGTTGCGAAACGTTTATTATCTGATCAAAGAACCAGAAAAGCCAAGTCTACATATCTGACACTGATTTAGTCACTTCCTTTATATTACACACTGTTCAATACTCTACACAGAAAGCTGAGTGAGTGCACAGAATCCCTAATCATTCATCAACTGCAGTAGGTGAAGCTCATCTCCATTTCTGGGTTTTATTCAAAAAGTGAATTGAGATCTAAAGTCCTCTGGAATACAGCTTCCTTGAAGAACAAAGCCAAAGTCCTTAGGAAAAGTCAGGCTCCACTTACGGTCTCAATTCTCGATTCAACCGCAAGAACAATGGGTTTTGATGGTTGAATAATTCCTTCACTGCTTAATTTCACTGGGATCTGCAGCAATTAAACAAGCAGATTCAGAACCAATAAATGAAACATCACCAACAACAGAAGCAAAGTAGAAAAGATACATTAGAAACACTAATACTTTAAAACCATATAACTACTTCTAGCATTACATATCTGCATTCTTTATGCTTATTCTATAAACTGTGTCAAGATTGGACAGTGAATGAATTCATCCAACAAAATATTTAATGTGTACCTATTGAGTACCAAGCCTGAGACAAAGTCACAATGGCTTATGTTATTTGATTTAAATTTTAAATAAAAAGGATGAGTTTAGAAATTTAAGCCAGGTTCCTAGGCATTATGGCAAACTATTTTTGAAAAGCCAATAAAGTTAATCTTATGTATGTTGAAACTTGCAAGGTAATCTGGAGTAGGTACTATACATTTGAATTTTATGGGCAGTCTTTGACTTCCAAAGAATCCAGTAACTCCTCCTCCCCCAATTGAACCATTCAGTTTAATGACAAAGAGGCCTGTAGGGAACATTATGCTTCTATTTTCTAACATCTCCTCTCATCTTCCAAGGGTAGTGCAAATAGAGAACTTCTGAAGTCCTACAGGGTTTGACCAGTACTTTTAGCCCATTCTCCCTGAGTCACTCCTTCAATACTGGGGGAGTCATCAACAGAGTAACTTTCGAACCTCAGTTGAGTGAAGGGCAGGTAAGTTGTCATGGAGATTGAGAAGGACCAGCCTGTAGATGACTGGGAGCTTGCCTGGGAGTCCCTGCCCCATCCCAGATATGCCTGAGCTCCACTTTCTCTCAGGACTGAGCTCCCTGTCTCTAGAAACATACAGAAGGGCTATGTGGCTGCCCTAAAGGCACAAATGAGAAGAAAACCATCTCCACCCTTCTCCTCTCTCATGCAGGAAGCCTGCCTAAGAGCAGGAGCTGCATATCAAATGCACAAGTACTAGCAACAAGCATTCTAGAGCCTTTCTTGATTGGAATCAATCATAACTATTATTTGCATCTTCCAAGGGGAGATTCCTCAATTTTGTAAAAGTGTAACACCTTACGATATTAAAATGTAGAATGGCACATATGTATTTTCCCTGCAGACAGGCAGATAGACACACACACATGCATATACACAAATGTCACCCATGAACATTTACAAATGTCATATGTTAAAT
>NW_007789686.1:0-2115 GCF_000696425.1 Galeopterus variegatus
TGCACACACTCATAATTTCTTGAGTAGCTGCACAGAATGCAGGAGCCAGCACTGCTATGACCAGGGAGGCCTAGGCAGCCTTCCACCTGCCCACACAGAGGACAGGAGTCAGTGCCACAGCTACTAGAGAGGCCCCACACAACTTCCATGAGGTGTTCCACAACAGCCACCACCACAGCTTCTACTGCTGCAAGGACAGCTTACCACCACAGTAGCAGCTATGACCACTGTGCAGGTGGCCTGCAGCATACGTGTCAGCTACACTGACACAACGAGAGTCTACCAGAAAAGCCTGGAAGAAGAGGAGGAAGTCTTTCTCCTCAAAGTCCACTACGAAGGAATAGAAGAAGCAACTGATCTATAAGATGACCAGAAAATCAGTGTAGAGATACCAGAAATATGAAAAAAACAAGAACATATGAGACTACTAAAGGAATATAGTAATTCTGAAGTACCAGACCCTACAGAACAGAAAATCTTTGAAATGACTGAAAAGGAATTCTGACTAACAATCTTAGTGAAACTCACTGAGATAAGAGAATACCCAGTTAGACAACACAAAGGAGAAGAATCCAGGACATGAAGGAGGAAATTTACAAACAGATTAATACCTCAAAAAAGAATGTAGCAGAACTCCTGGAACTAGAGGATTCATTCAATGAAAAAACACAATTGAGAGCTTAAGCAGCAGATCAGGGCAAGCAGAAGTAAGAATTTCTGATCTCGAAGATGACCTTTATGAAATAACCCAGGTGGACAAATAAAAGGGGAAAAAATTTAATGAACAAAGTCTAAGAGAGATAGCAGACAATCTTCATCCAAATCATGGGTGATCCAGAAGGGGAGGAGAAAGGTAAAGACATTGAAAAATATTTGATGAAATAATAACTGAAAACTTCCCAGATATAGGGAGAGACACAGACCTTCAGATCGAGGAAGCTCAAAGACTCCCAGACGGATTCAATACAAAAAGATACTCTCTGGGACACATTATAGTCAAACTGGCAAAGCCCAAAGACAAAGAGAAAATCCTAAAAAGAGCAAGAGAAAATCATCAAGTAACTTATAAGGGAGCCCCAAACAGACTAACAGTAGACTTTTCAACTGAAACTTTAAAAGCAAGAAAAAACAGGATGACACATACAAAATATTAAAAGAAAAAAAACCAAAAAACTACCAGCCAGTAATACTATACCCACCAAGACTATCCTTTAGAAACAAGGGAGAAATAGTGCATTTCACAGACAAACAGAAACTGTGGGAGTTCATCACCATATTTCCAGCCCTGCAAGAAATTCTCAAAGGAGTCCTGCATCTGGAATCCAATGAACAATAATCACTACCACAAATACACAAGAAAGAACAAAAACCACAGGTAAAACACAATACAAATGAAAAAAAAAAAAGCTAAATCTTACCACCTCAAAAAACCAACAAACATTGAAGATGAATAATAAAGGAGGAAGAAAAGAAAAAAGATATTTAAAACATCTAAACAAGAAGTGATAAAATGCCAGGAGTAAGACAATGTTCACAATTACAACCCTACATATAAATGTATTAAACTTCTCACTTAAAAACACAGATGGGCTGATTGGATTAAAAAGTTAGACCCCACTTTATGCTGTCTTCAAGAGACCCACCTCATCTGTAAAGACACATACAGAATAATAGTGAAGGGATACAGACTAATAGTGAAGGGATGGAAAAAGATACACCACACAAATGGAAACCAAAAAACAAGCAGCAGGAGTAGCTATTCTTATATCAGATAAAAAATGCTTTAAACCAAAAACTATAAAAGGAGACAAGGCAATGATACCAGGATCTAGCCAGCAGGAGACAAAACAATGATATATACATATGCACCCAACATCGGAGCACCCAGATATATAAAGCAAACACTCTTAGACCTAAAGAAAGAGATAGGCATGAATACAAGAATAGAGGGAGATCTGAACACCCCTCTCTCAGCACTGGACAGATATCCAGGCAACAAATCAACAGAGAAACACAGCATTTAACCCACAATTTAGACCAACGGGACCTGGCATATATCTACCGAACATTTCATCCAACAGCTACAGAATATGCATTCTTCTCATCAGCACATGG
>NW_007789687.1:0-2115 GCF_000696425.1 Galeopterus variegatus
AATTGCCTTAATTGTGCTTATTATTTCACAATGTATGCACATATCAAATTATCAACTTGTACCTCTACATTTTTTAAAAATATGCAAAGCAAACAAAATGTGTCTATTGTTTAAGTGTGACTTATAGACTTCCACTCCTGAACTCAGTAATGCATGCAACTATGGTGTATTAATGGGATACTGCCTCTTGTACTATTTTTATCATTTTCCAGTTCTAAAGAGAACCCTTTTTACTATTACAGTTGTTAGAATTATTTTGTAATTTATTTTTATTGGTAGAGATATTATAACTAGCAGCACATGAAAATTGTTTAGGAATAAGACCACAATGCTGGAATCCACTTTATTTAAATTCAATGTATCTCTACTAAATAGAATCAAGAAGGCAAAAAAAGAGTATAACTATAAATTTATTTCTTGGCAATCACAAAATAACCTTTTTACTATTTGGAAATAATCCAGTTGCATAGTTGCTAATTAAATTGCTAAATAGAATAAAATAAATTTTTATGAATGAGTTTTGAAAAGAAACGAATGCTAGATAAAACAATAATACACAGATTTTTTTTTAATTTTTAGAAATTGTTATATTTGAAATTGTGATAAGATTTTTTAATTTTTAGAAACTGTTATATTTAAAATTGTGATAAAAATTGTTTAAAAATGCATAATTTTATAAATTAATCATACAAGTAAGTAATGTTGAAGGTAATACAAGATATGGATGCAAAATAAGACCTGAAGAAATTCAGAGAAACTGCCCCCACTATTTTACATAATTTTACCAACAAAATATGTGTGCATAAGCAACGTATTTTATAACCAACTAACATTACCGAATGTCCTGTAGTGCTAAAAAAGAAGACAGAGAAAAGAAATTGAGCATAATAGAAGTAACAGTTTCATCAAATATTTTTTAAAATTATAAATACAACTCGGATATAGTGAATCAAAGAAATAGAACAAACAACCTAGGAAATAATGTAAAGCATGTAATAGGTAGATAGGAAAATCAATAGATGCAGAGATAGGACATTTGTTAGATCTATGAACTTTAATTATAGAGAGCTAGAGACTTATGAATATGAAAAATATTTGAAACTAAGTGCATAAGTAAAATTGAGTTCAAATTTAGCTTCAAAAAGTTTATTAATTTAAATATTTTGACATTTAGATGGAAAAATAGAGCAAATTTACAGTGAATGTCATTTAGACAAATAAACATATTTCTATACTGGCAAATAAACACACAGACTAATATCCAGTAGATTAAGCACATAGGAACATACACATTTTTTAAAAACCTGAGGTGAGGCAAATAGTAGCTATAAAAAGAAAGAGAAGCCTTAAAATAATTTAAGGAAATTATGGTATGTAAAATAGTAAAACTTGTGTAAGACAAAAGACACAAAAACTATGAACCTCAGAATATTAAAAAATATTTCATACACCAGCAGAGAAAAAAGGAACCTGTCAAGATTTTAAGTGCCTGAACTAAAAAGTTCAGTGAAAGATCATGTGTTTTCTAAGCAGGTAAATTATTTAAACAAGCATTTCTTGAGAGAAAACAAAACAGAAATAGAATACATTTTTCTCAGGAATTATGTAAATGCAAAATAAATTTTAAAAGACATATGTCTGTATTTAAAAATACATTTCTTTATCTGATATTTAGGGATATGGCTTCACGTTGCATAATGATCCTTCTTGTTGGAGGTTTGCAGTTTTATGTGGAGTCAATTCCTACCTTTTTTGTCATATTTAATTTGACAAAATTTTATAATCACCTAAACTTTAGATGTTTTTTAAAGAATTCCAATTAGAATTCATCAATACAAAAACTGTATTTTTGTAATAATATTTAATTCATTTACTTCAATAATTAAAATGTTGAATTACAGGTGATTTAAATGGCATTAAAATTTGAGAAATATTAGAATCTTGATAAAGCATAGATCAGTTCAGAGAAATAGATACTTTAGAAAATCATAAACATTTCTGTAGCGATATATAATTATCAGTCACAGTTTGACCACCGTGTTATAGAGGATAGGAAGAATAGTGAGAGAGTGAGAAAAGGGAAAATTATATTTTGTATATGTACACAATCCTGTT
>NW_007789688.1:0-2115 GCF_000696425.1 Galeopterus variegatus
TATAAGAAGAGAAGAGACATAGACACATGGAGGCAGAACATCAGGTGATAATTAGAGTGCTCCCAGTGCAAATCAAGTTCTGCAAGGATCACCAGCATACCACCTGAAGCTAGGAGAGAACCAAGAAAGGATTTAAGAAGTATGGTCTTGCCATAACCTTGATTTCAGACTTCTAGCTTTTAGACAACAAATTCCTATTGTTTTAAGTCACCTAATTTGTGGTACTTTGTTATGGCAGCCATAGAACACTGATATATATCACCTATATTATTTAAACATAGAAATACTAAAAATAAATAACATGTTAATTCTGGTTTAAATTAGATTTAGTTAAAAATTGTATATAGGGAGGTCCAATGCTTTGACTGAATGCTAACTAAAGAAAGGCAGTTATGTTTTGATTGTTTATATGTTTAGGAATAAAATCCATGTATATTTTTTAATTTTATTTTTTAATGGACTCATAATAATCATACATATTTATGAAGAATAGAGCATTATTTCAACACATGTATACAATGTATGATGATCAAATCAGGCAAGTTAGCATATTCATTACTGCAAACATTTATCATTTATTTGTGATGAGAACATTTGAACTCCTCTCTTTCATTTAGCAATTTGAAAATATACAAGAAATTATTGTTAATTATAGACACCTAGCACTACTACAGAATACTAGAACTTGTTCTTAACTAGCTGTAATTCTGTACTTTCCTAACTAATCAATACTGATTGCTCCTTGCTTACAATATATGTTTATTTCCTCCTTCCCTGGTAAAGGAGAGATTCACGTTAAATATGCAATGCATTACATGGGAGAATGTTTCAGGAAGTAAAGCAATTTCTCTTAAAGGTGCATAAAAGTAAGTACATATTATATATCTTTATACAAAAGTAAGTACATATTATTTTAAAGAGGTATTTAAATCACATTGTACTCCACCAATACAGGCAATTTTAAATTGTCAATATCCGGTAAAATAATAAAAAAGTAAAGAGGTATTTAAATCACATTGTACTCCACCAATACAGGCAATTTTAAATTGTCAATATCCGGTAAAATAATAAAAAAGTAAAGAGGTATTTAATTTAAAATCACTCTATAGAATATTAAAGAATACTTACATTAAAAAGTACATGTAGTATGGTTTCATAGATATGAATTTCTAAAGAAGCAAAATTAATTAGAGTAATGGTTTCCTCTGGGGTTGGGTGAGGAAGAGACTGACTATAAAAAAGCATGAAGTGTTTCTTATGTGATGGCAATATTCTGTACTTGGTGGGGATTGGATTGAACAGACATGTACAGGTGTCAAAATTCATGAATGGTACGCCAAATATTTGTGCTTTTTATTGTACAGAATTTTTATTTTAAAATGAATTGTTAACAAATAATAAAGTAAAGGAGTCAAATACGTGCCAAGGTATGTAGGAAGAATTATAAAGACATCTACAAATATTTTTTCATCTACAAATATTTTTTGAAACATATAAAATAAAAAGATGATTAAACAATATACAAAAGGATAAATGATAATGAAAGTGTAGTGAAATGCAATAAAATATTAATGGTAGGTATGTTCTAACATGGATAAAAGTTCTTTCTACTTTTCATCAAATTTGAAAATTTTCATAACAAAATGTTGGAAAATTTTGATAAGAAAAACTCACACACAGATATACAGTTTCCAGAGTGTGATTTCTTAATAGTCACAATGAAAATGTTACTTCCATGTCCAGAATTCTTCAATTATATTGTTTATAGAGCCACTCATCATGACTGTTTAACATAGAGATATTAATTAAACTCAAAACAGAAAATTATAATTTAAGATAGTTTTATTAATAGAGCATACTAAATGTCTGTATTTATTAAAAGAACTGTATATTACATACTACTAAAAACATTTTACATTGATAGTTGTCTCATACTGATCATGAGAAATTAATACAATATTGTAGCAAATTTACAGTTATTAACTAGAAGCATTGGCATGACTTGCCTAAGACAAATCATATATTTCTACATTGCTACATTGCTTATGATCTTATTGTAATCTTATTTAATATACTAGTTACCACACACTACTGTTTTTTTTTTTTTTTTTTTTT
>NW_007789689.1:0-2115 GCF_000696425.1 Galeopterus variegatus
AAAAACTTGATAGAAAGCTCTAACAGCAGACTTAAACAGAAAAGGATCAGTGAGCTCAAAGATAAAACACATGAAATTATCCAATCAAAGGAGCAAAAGGAACAGAATAAGAAAAAATGAAACAGAAATACATCTAATATGAGACTCCATCAAGCAAAATCACCTCCACATAATTAGTGTACTTAAAGGGGGAGAAAAGGGAAGAGACCTAGAAAGCATATGCAAGGAAATAATGACTGAAAATTTCCAGAGTATGGAAACAAACAAAAGCATCCAATACATGAAGCTCAAATTCAATCCAAAGCGGAACACCCCGAGACATGTCACAATGAAATGATTAAAAACCAAAGAAAAAGAGATTACTGAAAGCAGTAAGAGAAAAGAGACACACAGCATATAACTGAGCCCCAATATATCTCTCATCAGATTTCTCAGTGCAAGCCCTAGAGACTAGAAAAGAATGAGATGATATACTCAAAGTGTTGGAGGAAAAAGACTATCAGCCAAGAATTCTGTATCTGGACAAACTAACCTTCAAATATAAAGGAGACAAAAAGCCTTTCCCAGAAAAACAAAAGCCAAGGGAAGTCATCAACACTAGACCTTCCTTAAAAGAAATGCTAAAGGGAACTCTTCAGTCTGAAAGAAAATGATGCTAAAGTGTAGCAAGAAAACATACAAAGTTACATAACTTGAAAAGAGCACACCTAGGGACCTGAGGCAGGAGTTGAAGGCAGCGTTCTCTGCTCAGAAGCAGGCAAGAGAGCACACCAGGGATCCTACGGCAGCTGCTGAGGACAGCACACCCCATGTGGAAGCAGGCAAGGAGCAGGCCTAAAACACCACTTCCATGTGGGTGACCCACCACAGCCACCACCACAGCCATGGCTGCCACAAAAGTGGCTCAATTCCACAGAAATAGCCACAGCCACTGTGCAGGTGGCCTGCCAGACACTCAACGGCATTGACAAAGGGAGAGACACCAGCAGAGACTGGAAAAAGAAGAGGACATCTCTCTCCTCAAAGACCACTCCAGAGTAATAGAAGAAGCAACTGTTCCACCAGATGACTGGATATTGATGAAGAAATACAAAACCACTGCCTTGAAATAAAAAACCCAAGAAAATATGACACCACCAAAAGAATTCAGTAATTCTCAAATAGCGGACCCTTTGGAGCAGGGAACCCTTGAAATGACTGAAAAGGAATTCTGAGTAACAATCTTAAGGAAATTCACTGAGATATGAGAAGACTTAACTACTCAACAAAATGAAACAAACAAACAAAAATTCCCCCAGGACATGAAGAAGGAAATTTACAAAAAGATTAATGCGTTAAAAAGGAATGTAGTAGAACTCATGGAACTGGAAGTGTCACTCAACAAAATAAAAAAACCACAATTGATAGCTTAAGCAGCAGGCTAGAACAAGCAGAAAAAAGAATTTCTGATCTGGAAGATTGTCTTTTTGAAGTAACACAGCCAGACCAAAAAAAAAAAAAAAGGAAAAAACAATTTTAATAAATGAAGAAAATTGAAGAGAGCTACCAGACAACCTTAAGCACACAAACATTCAAATCATGAGTGTTCCAGAAGGGGAGGAGGAAAACCTATTCAATGAAATATAATGGAAAACTTCCCATTCATAGGGAGAAACACAGACCTTCAGATACAGGAAGTTCAAAGATTCCCAAGCAGATTCAACCCAAACAGATTCTCTCCAACACACATTATAGTGTAACTGGCAAAGCTGAAACAAAAAGAGAGAATCTTGAAAGAAGCAAGAGAAAAGTGTCACATTACCTGTAAGGAAGCCCTTATCAGACTAACAGCAGACTTCTCAACAGAAATGCTACAGGCCAGAAGAAAATGGGATGATATATTCAAAATACTAAAAGAAAACAACAACAACAACAACAAAAAAAAAACTACCAGCTGAGAATACTATAGTTAGCAAGGTTATCTTTAAGAAATGAGGGGAAAATAGTGTATTTTCCACACAAACAAAAACTGGGAGTTTACCACCACACAAGCAGCCCTACAAGAAATCCTCAAAGAAGTACTGTACCTGGAATCTGAATCACTACCACAAATACACAAGAAAGAACAAAACCCAC
>NW_007789690.1:0-2114 GCF_000696425.1 Galeopterus variegatus
ACACACACACACACACACACACACACACACACACACACACGGAGAGAGAGAGACAGAACGAGAGAGACTATAAGTAACTGGCTTATGTGATTATAAAGGCTGAGAAGTCCCAAGATCTGCAGCTGGTGAGCTGGAGACTCAGGAGTGTCAATTGTGTAGTTCCAGTCCAAGTCCACAGTTCTGAGAAACAGGAATGCGTATAAGTTTCAGCTGGAAAGCTGGCAGCCCCAAGACCCAAGATGAACTGACGTTTCAGTTCCAGTCTAAAGGAAGGAAAAAACTGATACTCAGCTCAGGCAGCCTGGCAGGAATTGTCCCCCTTACTCTTGGATTGCCGGCCTTTCTGTTCTAGTCAGTCCTTCACTGGTTGAATGAAGGCGACCACATTAGGGAGAGCAATCTGCTTTTCTTAGACTACCAATTTATATGTTAATCTCATTCTAAAACACCGTCACAGATACATCCAGAATAATGCTTGACCAACTATCTGGGCACTCAGTAGCCCGGTCAAGTTGACAACATAAAATGAACCATCACAAGGTATGTACTTTTAGAGCCAATTATCCTCTTTATAATGGAATGAAGAGTGACATTCAAAAAGGTTTTTCTAAGTGTGAACCTTGAAACCTGTGAATATGATCTTATTAGGAAAAAGGGTCTTTGCAGATTAATTAGTTAAGGATCTCAAGAAGAGATCATTCTTGGTTTGGAACGGGCCCTAAATCCAATGACAAGTGTTTTTGTAAGGGAAGAGCAGAAAGAGTTTGAGACACAGAGACATGCAGGGTAGAAGCCTACGCGAAGAAGGAGTCAGAGACTGGAGTGATGCGGCACCAAGCTAAGGAATGCCAGAGGCCACCAGAAGCTGGGAGAGGCAAGGAAGGATCTCCCCTTAGAGACTTCAGAGGGAGTGAAGCCCCACGACACCTCAATTTCAGACTTGTGGCCTTCACAACTATGAGAGAATAAATTTCTGTTGTTTCAAGCCACCCATTTTGCCATAATTTCTTATGGCAGCCCTAGGAAACTAATACACTCTTCCTCTGGGCAGGAAGCAATAAGCAGACAATTCACGACCTGGGTCTCTGGTGGGCTTGCTGCGTCCCAAGAATCCACTCTGCAGCTTCTAAGACGGCTTGGAATAGTCCTGTGCACCCTGTTGCCCTGGGGTTGGGGTTGTGTAGGGGAGTCTGTGTGTGGATCTTCCTGCAGGACCTTGGCATGTCCGTGACGCCTCCTCCACGTTCCATTCCTGTTTTGATGAGTTAGGGTTTGGGAGAGGCCCACCTTGGCACAGTTGAGGGAAGGAGACCCAGTATAGTTAATGTCAAGAAGAGCTGTTTTTCAATTCCACAATTATTTTCCCATTTATACTTCTATTCCCCAAGACAATCATTTGTTTGATTAAGTAAAAGCTTCTGCCTTGATAAGAGGTATATACAAATAAGGATGTCAACATGTTTTAAATCTTGTTCATATTTCATAATTTTTACACTTGACTTTGAGGAGAAAGGTCCATAAAATTGCTCTGATCAATGCTAATCAAAACAAAATATTTTAAAATCAAAAGTCTTGAAACCATAGGTATAAGCTGATAGAAAGACAATAAAATTAATTGAATTTTAAATATAGTTAATGTTTCCCACGTGCTGGGCCATTTGATAGGAGCCTTGTGTGTGTTATTTTGTTTTTGTCCTTGCAACAACAACATAAGGTAGGTACGAGCTTTAGCCCTAGTGTATATATGAGAAAACTGAGGCTCAGAGAGGTTAATACATTTACCCAAAGTCACACAGCCTGAACGGGATAGAGCCAGGGACTCAAAACCATGTCTGTCTTACTCCAAAGCCATGCTCCCACCCTCTCATTTCACTGAAAAATCCATAACTGGACTTGAGGTAGTGGGTGGTGTGCTCTAGAATGGCATATCTCCAAGTATATTTCCATGGTCTATTATAGTTTAAACAACCAAGTAATAGTCCTGAGAAGTCTTGCAGTAAAGAAAATGGTTCAGTTTTGTCTAGCTCTTTTCCTGCCGCATACCTGTCAGCTTCTGGGGAACCAGTGTTGTGCAGAGCAGACTCTGGGCAATTCCATCCTAGGTGAAATAATGC
>NW_007789691.1:0-2114 GCF_000696425.1 Galeopterus variegatus
GTTTCTGATGAAAAATCTATTGTTAGTCTGATGATGGTTCTTATATGTGATTTGATGTTTTTTGTCTTGTTGCTTTTAAAATTCTCTTTGTCTTTGAGCTTTTCCAATTTCATTATAATGTACCTTGGAGAGGGTATTTTTGGATTGAATTGGTTCTAGGATCTTTGAGCCTCTTCAACCTCTTTCTTCTTCTTCTTCTTCTTTTTTTTTTTTTTTTGGATCCACTTGTGTTATTTTGTAAAGGCTGCCTTCAAGATCACTAATTCTTTCTTCTGCCCATTCTAGCATGCTGTTAAAGCTTTTAGTTGTGTTTCAAATTTCATTTAATGACACTGCCAGTTCCATGAGTTCTGCTACATTGTTTTTTTTAGGGCAATAGTCTCTTTGTACATTTCCTCCTTCAGATCCTGGATACTTTTTCTCATTTTGTTGTTCCTTCTGAGTCATCTTCTATCTCATTGAGTTTAATTTTCAGTCATTTCAATGACTTCTTGCTCTATATGGTCTGATACATGAAAATTATTATATTCTTTTGGTAGTGTCATAAGTTTTATTTTTCAAATTTCTAGTATCTCTACATTGGTCTCCAGTCACCTGGTAGAGCAGTTGTTTTTCCTAATACTCTGCATTGGTTTCTAGTCACCTGGTAGAGCAGTTGCTTTGTCCTAATACTCCAGAGTGGGCTTTGAGGAGAGGGAGTTCCTTTTGTTGATGTGTTTTATACTGACTACTGAATGGGTGCTTTAGTACTGGTTTCAGATAGGTGCAGTAGTGTAGTCTCCATATAGGCACTTTGGCAAAATTCAGTATTTGGATTGTACATGGGTATAAAAAAATAAAAATAAAAAAAAAATCTCAAATTTTTAAAAAAATATCTTTAAGTAAGAAATGAAAACTGCAACTTATCTTAATTTGTGGGATGCAGAAATAGGAATCCTTTCAAAAACTTTATAGTATTGAATACATATATTTAAAAAAAAAAAAGAAGAAACACCTAAAATCAATAAGCTAAGTTTATATCTTTGGAACCTACAAAAACAGCAAATTAAATTAAAAGGAAGCAGAAAAAATAAAAATTAGAAAAATAAAACCATGAGAGAAAATTGTCAACAAAAATGTTGATTGTTCATGGGGCCGGCCCAGTGGTGCACTGCTACAGTGCGCTGCTTGGGAGCGCGGCGGCGCTCCCGCCAAGGGTTTGGATCCCACATACAGACCGGCTGCTCACCGGTTCCCGCTCACTGGCTGAGCGAGGTGCGGTGCGACACTGAGGGTTGCGATCCCGTTGCCGGTCCCGGTCCGGTACGGGACCGACACTGAGGGCTGCGATCTGTTGCCGGTCACGAAAAAAAAAGACAAAAAGGAAAAAAAAAATGTTGACTGTTCAAAATAATAAATATGGCTAAACCAATTAAAAAGATAATGACAGAAAAGAAATTGCTAAATCACAAATGAATAAGAGGACATCACTACAGAGCCTGTGGACATTAAAAAATAAATACTATGAACAATGCTGGGCACAAATTTGATACCCTAGATGAAATGGACCAATTCCTTGAAAGACACAATTTCGCAAAATTCACACACACTGAAGTGCAGTATTAGAACAGGGCTATATCTATTATGAAAACTGTAAAAAACAAAAATCTTCAAAACAGAAAGCACCTGGGCTTGATGTGTTTACTGGGGAATTCATCCAAATATTTAAAAGAAGAATTATACCAACTCTCTACCACCTATATCAGAGAATAAAAGATAAGATACCTCACAACACATTCCACAAGGAAAATACTAACTCAATACCAAAACCAGAGAAATATATTACAATAAACTACAAACCATTATGTCATGTGAGTGTACAAGTATCTTCAAGAAAATATTCAAAAACCTAATCAAACAATGTTTAAAAAGAATTATGTACCACAACCAAGTGATATTTATCTCAAGCAGGCAAGGCTTGTTCAATACTTGAACATCAATTAATTTAACCCTTCACATCAAAACACTAAAAACAAACAAATTAGATGGTCATATCAACAGATTCAGAAAAAGCGTTTGACAAAATACAGCCCCCATTCATCATAAAAACTCTCAGTAAATTAGAAATGGAGGGG
>NW_007789692.1:0-1059 GCF_000696425.1 Galeopterus variegatus
CATCGATCTAATTAAACTCATCAGACCGAGCTCATCTATCTAAGTAAACTCATCAGACCAACCACATCGATGTACGTAAACACATCAGACCGAGCTCATTGATCTAAGTAAACCCATCAGACTGAGCTCATCGATCTAAGTAAACTTGTCATACAAAGCTCATCGATCTCAGTAAACTCGTCAGACTAAGCTAATCGATCTAAGTAAACTCAGCAAACCAAGCCCATCGATCTAATTAAGATCAACCCACCAAGCTCATCGATCTAAGTAAACTCATCAGACATAGCACATCGATCCAAGTAAACTCTTCAGACCGCAACAAACTCATCAATCTAAGTAACCACAACAAACCAAACTCAACCGTCTAAATTATCTGATCATACCAAGATGATCAATCTAAATAAACTCATCCGACCAAGCTCATCGATATAAGTATACTCATCAGAGCAAGGTAATCGGTCTAAGTAAACTCATAAGACCAAGCCGATCGATCTAAGTAAACTCAACACACCAAGCTAATCGATCTAAGAATACTCATCAGACAAAGCACATCAATCCAAGTAAACTCATCAGACCAAGTACATTGATCTAAGTAAACTCATCAGACGAAGCACATCGATCTAAGTGAACTCATCAGACCGAGCTACTCGATCTAAGTGAACTCATCAGACCAAACCCATAGATGTAAGAAAACTCATCGGACCAAGCTAATCGATCTACGTAAACTCACGAGACCAAGCCAATCGATCTAAGTAAACTCATCAGACCAAGCCCTTCAATCTAAGTAAACTCATCACCCCAAGTTCCTCGATCTAAGTAATCTCATCAGACCAAGCACATTGATCTAAGTAAACTCATCAGACCAAGCACATCGATCTAAGTAAACTCATCACACCAAGCTCATCGATCTAAGTAAACTCATCAGACCGAGCTCATCGATCTCACTAAACTCATCAAAGCAAGGTAATCGATCTAAGTAAACTCATCAGACCAAGCACATCAATCTAAGTAAACTCATGAGACCAAGCTCATCGATCTCACTAAACTCATCAAAGCAAG
>NW_007789692.1:1738-2114 GCF_000696425.1 Galeopterus variegatus
ACCAAGCACATCAATCTAAGTAAACTCATGAGACCAAGCTCATCTATCTCACTAAACTCATCAATGGAAGCTAATCGATCTAAGTAAACTCATCAGACCCAGCCCATCGATCTGAGTAAACTCATCACACCAAACTAATTGATATAAGTAAACTCAACAGACCAAGCACATCGATCTAAATAAACTCATCACACCAAGCTCATCGGTCTAAGTAAACTCATCAGACCGAGCTCATCGATCTAAGTAAACTCATCAGAACGAGCTCATCGATCTAAGTAAACTAATCAGACCAAGACCATCAATCTAAGTAAACTCATCAGAGCAAGCTAATCGATCTAAGTAAACTCAAGACACCAAGCCAATCGATCTAAGTAAA
>NW_007789693.1:0-2114 GCF_000696425.1 Galeopterus variegatus
TATCATCACATTATCCAGTGTATGAGTATATGGGGACGGTGAGATCAAATGTCAGAACAAAAATACTAAAAAAAAAAAGGAAAAAAGAAAGAAAAGCAACATTAAAATGCTCCAGATTTGGACAAAAAGAACTTCATCCCATTATCAAATTCTCGAGAGGAAACTGATGTCCAAAGATTAATGTCCTTTCCCATTGCAAGTTATGTGATGGGAAACACAATCTTCCCTAGTTCTTTTTCTCTTTCCTTTCAGCCAGAGGGTTGCATACAGAGCCTGGGTTTCTATGTCACCCACAAGCTGAACTCTCTGTCAATGGAATCGATGTGGTTCCTTAAATACTTTCCAAATTAAACTAATCCAATCAAGCCTCTCATATTCCACTAAAGAAACCATCAAATTAATAGATACAAAAGTTAGCACAATGCCTGCTAAAAAAGCAAATGCTCAGTTTCTAGACCAGTTATCCCAGTCAAAATGATGCTCCTAGATCTCAAGGTCTGGAACATACAGACATGCAGACACACATAGCTGTTGCCATGACCCAAGTGGATAGCCAGGATATCTGAGTGAGGGAGAGTAGAGGGGTAAAACACCTGTTAGCCTTGCCAGTATGCCAACCTCTTTGTCCAGAGTCTATAACTTGGAATTTAAACTTGGTAAGAATAAAATGCTTTACTTTTAAAATAAAACAAGGATATTTACCGTAATTGCAGGTAGATGAATTCCCTTGGGCATGCTTTCAACTTCTCTTCTTCAGAGAGTGACTTTTTTGCCTTTTTACAAAGTTTAGAAGTTTTGGTGGTGATAGCCTACCTCAGTCATCAGGTCATTCTTTGTTTTTTTCCCTTTGGCATATTAAGCCTCTAAAATTTTCCAGCCCCACTTTGAACCTCTATTGAGAACTGGATTGAGAATGACACAGCCTCTACACCTATTATAAGCAGGCATTCTTAGCATAGTGGCTATTCTACTGCTTTTGGCAGAAGCTAATATCTGGGGTTTGTTTGTTACAGTAACTAGTGTCACTTTCACTTACTCTTACTAATACAGGAAATCCACCAATGCAAAACTTACGAAGTTATCAGTTCTGTGTTTTCCAATTATATTTATTTTCAACCAAATCTGGTCTGTCCATATCTCTTAGCATTAGATATTCACATTACAAATATGTTCCATGAGATCAATATTTATACCAAGCCTGGACTCCATCTCTTACTAACTTACGATGTTTTCCTTTAGTATGCTTCTGTTTGGGGCACAGTTAATATGCCCCCTCAGGCCTAATAGGTTCTCACTTGTCTCCCAGGCACTTGGTCACTCACTCGCTGAGTTCTAGGTGCCACTGCCATTCCCACCCCTCCTCATTGCTGGCATGGCCTCCTGCACGCCTGCTATGGCTGGAGCTGGAGAAGCTCCAGCAGCCAGGGCTTAGGACTGGGACCTGACCAGACCAAGAAAGGTGCTGTTTTCTTCTACCACTTCTGGACTTGGATAAAGTGCTAAGCTACAGGGCATGGGACCTGGCTTCCTCGGGAACTATACCTTTTAGGGGGCCAGGTGATATAACCTAGAAGCAGCTGGCAAATACATTCGTCTCCCCTCCTCCTTCCAGATGTGGCCCACATGACTGAGCAACCACTCATGATTTTTTATGAACATGTGGCCAGCTCAGTAACCTACCAGCTTATATTTGCTTACCCATTTTCCCTCTTTTCTCTGCCCTGAGATTGTGCCTTCCAATGAAGTATTTGCATTAAACTTTGCCTCAGATAAAGGAAACAATACTGTTTAAACTGGACAAAGAGAAAGTTCCTTAAGGAAAAGTTTGAGATCTTGGAAGATAGGCAAACTGATAGGAAAGGACTTTTGTGTACTTTTTATTATTTTTACTTTTAATCGTGAAAATATATACATAACAAAATTTAGCATTTTTACCACCTTTAAGTGTACAGTTCAATAGTATTAAATGTACTCACATGGTTGTGCAACCAATCTTCAGAATGCTCTCCATTCTGAAAACTGAAACTCTTTACACAATTTTCCATTAGCTCCCCACCCCAGCCCCTGTGACCCACCATTCTACTTTCCCTCTGGATGAATATGACTATTCTAGG
>NW_007789694.1:0-2114 GCF_000696425.1 Galeopterus variegatus
AGCGCCGCCGCGCTTCCCAAGCGGCGCACTTATCCAGTGCGCCACCGGGCCGGCCCAACATTTTATTAATTTTAAACTCCATCTTGCAGTCTGATCATTCAGAGGGGCCAACCTTAGGGGTTACCTAGGAAAAAAAGACATTACTAGGTAAGCTATTATAAACCATCACCAAGTATTTCGGAAAGCTTTCATTTACATGTGAAGAATTTGACTTAGGACACCTGCTCTAGAAGCTAGATAAAAATAGGTTATAATACTAAAAAGCACTGCCAGCCATGTTTTGTTAAAATAGCTGTATAAGTTCATACATTTTAAAGATAATTGGATGCCCTTAGAGTTTACATATATGAAGTTTTACTGCCTTTTCTACAGACTGTCAGTATGTTTTAATTGATGGAAAACGGTTATTAGGCCTAAAATTTTTCAGATATTGTAGTCTAAATTTATACATTCAGAGAGTAAAATTTAAGAACAATTCTGGGTGCTTCTTGGTGGGTACATATAGCAATTTTTAGAAGTATAAGTTTCACCTCCACTCAAAATAAAAACCTTGGTAATTGCAAATAAATGCTCACTTTTTTTCAGTCTTTTGGATGAATTATATTCGGTTTTAGTTATGTTTAAAAGCATGAAAATTACCTTTGTAACAGTCATCATTCTTTGTCACATGAAGTTGGATGTTTAAATACATTTTTTTCTAATGCTAAAATATCTAAAACACGAAATATTTTTCAGTTTTTAGAAGAATAATGCAATGAATTTTACAATACCGATATTTAAATAATACAAAATATTATCAACCCAGTTCCTAATAGCATGATGAGGTTTCTTTTGAATAGTATGTACTATATGCATTTAGAATTTACCACTATATTCTGGAATAAATAATTTCAATAAAGTTGATCAAATATCCTGTAGACTTGGACTTTTTGAAAAAGCACATAATCCCTTTAGTTCCTATGTTCTAAAGTTCATTCTTTACATCCCTCTTCAAGAACAAACTTATTAATTTGCCTGAGTTATTCTTTCCTACTCATTATGGACTGAAGCCCTAACCCCCAATGTCATGGTATTTGGAGATGAGGCATCTGGAAGGTAATTAAGGTTAGATAAGGTCATGAGGGTGGAGTCCTCATGATGGGATTAGTGCCCTTACAGAAGAGACACAAAACTCCACCATGTGAGGACATGGTGAGAAGTTGGCTGCCTGCAAGCCATGAAGGGAGCTCTCACCAGCAATCAAACCATGATCTTGGATTTTCCAGCCTTTAGAAGTGTGAGAAATAAATTTCTATTGTTTAAGCCACCAGTCTATGGTATTTTGTTAGGATAACTAACGCACCACCCTGTTAAGTTAAACCATATAAAATTGTCAATAGTTAACCATTTTTACCCATAAAAATAGTAATTTCATATGGTTCAATTTAGTATTGTCAGTATTTGGTCTTGTCTGTCCATGAAATTGAATTGAGTTGACAAATATGAAGAAGCAGGGTCCTGTGATACAGTACATTCTGTAGTATCCAACTCTCAGAGACAGAGAAATATAGATGGAGTGGATGAAGGATTTACATGTTCAAGTCTAAGCCCCACCTAGTGAAGGAAACTGACCTGAGAGAAGTGACTTGCCGAAGATAACACCATTGGTTTGTTTACACCTATTATGTTCCAGCTACTGTAGTAGTCAAAAAGCTAGCAAATCCATACAGTCGTTGGGGACTGGTTCCAGGACCCTCAAGGATACCAAAACCCACAGATGCTCAAGTCCCTGATATAAAATGGTATAGCATTTGCATATAACCTACACAAACTCTCCCGTATGCTTTAAATCAACTCTAGGTTACTTATAATATCCAATGCAATATAAAAACATACAGACGGGAATGCGTAATTTCGTTGCGTGAAAATCATAGAGCATACTTATGCAAACCTAGATGGCATAGCCTACTACACACCTAGGGTATATGGTATAGCCACCAACCTATATGCAGTCTGTCATTGGCCAAAATGTTATGTGGCACATTACTGTAGCTGTTACACTGCATTGTTTAGGTAATAATGACAAGAAAAAATGACGTTCGGTACAAGCACAACCATACTTCCCCCCCCCCCCC